>NW_027411866.1:206166382-206296005 GCF_047663935.1 Musca autumnalis | reverse complement strand
AATTTCTATAAAAAGTCCACGCTTTGTGGTCTGTGTACTGCCAAAATAATTTCCTTATAAATTCCACGATTTGTGGTCTATGGACCATTAAAAAATCTTTAAAATGTCTACGCTTTGTGATCTATGGATCGCTAGAAGAATTTCTTTAAAAAGTCAACGCTTTGTGTTCTATGGATGGTTGACTTTGTGATTTGGCTGCGGAGGTTTTGAGGTCCCCCTTTAAAACTTATTATTCCAAAGGAAACGAATGCTTTTAAATAAATACCAATAATTAAATGGTATTACCAATCAAATAAATTGCAAATTAAATTTAGCTACCCAACCGCAACTTCATCAAATAATTTGTTTTATTTTGTGGTAAGAACTTTTACTTTTATCCAACCACAGCACAACAAAAACAACAATACCCTGCAATTAAATGCGGCTGCTATTTTACTTTCAATATCAATTGGAAAGATATCGGTATGTCTGTATGTTTGTTCTAAATATGTAAATAGAAAACGCGATTACTCTTCTGGATTCCCGTTTTAATTATCCACAGTTGTTGTTTATCATCTACTAGCGACGGTTTACCGCTACAATTAACCATGCTCGATGGCAGGCAGGCAAGATTTACAACAGAACACGGAACAAAATAACACAAAAAAACTAAACTTAAACGTTGTAAAAAATGTTGTAATCTGTTATCACAGCCACAGTAATTGAATGTTGAATTTTGCAATGTTGCCTTGACTCAAGTGTGGGTTTCGTCTGTGCGCGGTAATGTTATCGATGACGATGATGAGAACGTAAATCGTGCACAAAATAAAAGACAAAAACAAAACCAAAACACACATTTCCATAATGTCGATAGTAGTCTGGTATCATCGTTTGAACATTGGACTGACTGACTGGCTGACTTTCATTGATAGATAAAAATAAATATTGAAAAAATCCAATTTTAGCCGGGTAGCCAGCCACTCTGTCGTCAGTCAATATTACGGCAGAGTGTGTTTTCGCTGCTAAGCGCCAAACATTAATGAGAACAATTTGTAATGGGGATTTGGTTGTGGGGATTTATTGTAATGTGGCGAAAATGAAAATAAACAAGAATAATTACTGACTATCAACAAATGTACTGGGTAGCAGGAAGGTGAAAGGAGGCTAGAGGAAAAGTGTATGAATTGTTACAATTTTACAGTATAGTACAATAGTTATAAAAATAAATTCCGTAAATGAAAATAACACCAGTAGGAAGAAGATCAAAGTCGAGTGGGTCCGACTTTATGATATCCTACATCACTACGATTTCAATATAATTTGGTGATATTTTTTCTAGACCAAATTGATGAAATGTGATCAAAATGAATGTCCAATATTGTGTTTGGTGAGTCTAATACTAAATAAATGTATACCCAAATCTCAAACGTTTTCAAAATAAGTTGACAAACTTATTTCTAAAACCATTATTTCAAAATAAGTTGACAAACTTATTTCTAAAACCATTATTTCGTTGAGACATATTCTTGGTCGTATCAAAGTGTATATAACCTCGTGAGTTTAAAGGCTGAGGGTATAAAAACAATGCTGACTGAAAATGGAGTGTACCAGGCGGTCTTTAGAAATATTAATTGCTACAAAGGATTTTGAGTTGAGAAAAACCCTTCATGAAACATTTGACCAATATGTAGTGAAAGAAAACTGTTTTACTACAGAAATTTTCTTTTTTGAAAAAGTAAAGTTTTCATAGCCCTGGAACCGACCTCCGAAATTTACATGGTTTACCATTGAATATCATAATTCGCTTTGCGTCGTATCACTTTGAGTCGCGTTTTATTGGAACGTATTAACGACGCAAAGCGAGGTCTTAGTGTAATGGACAGACAGACTGGTAAAGAATTGAGCGATCCTTCCACAAATCGTTGTAACCATCACAACGTTAGAAGCTACAGGTGACGGTGAGCCTTGTTTACTGGATCGCGGCGACCACGATGTTTTGCCGTTTCATAAAATGCACAATTTCGCTGACCTTATTGCAGAGACCGTTACAGTTTAATTGCGGGAATGATGCACTTCTGGGGCGCTGTATTCCAACGACGACGGAGAATCGGTTAAACACATTATTGTTGAGGTCTCGGCCCCTGGTCGAAGATTCCTCCGAGTCAATCCGGTGCACAGAACCGGCCGTCGTGGGAGGGGTGGCTGAGAAAATTAATAGCTCCACGTTTCACACGGTGAATGAAGACGCTCCTACGAGGCTTAGAGGAGACTGCCACAGCTCGCCAGATATCACCATTGTGACATCAGGTCAGATAAATGACAGACCGCTCAGACCGCCACCCGTATCATCGTCTCATTAAACAGACCAACCGATTTCATAACCACTGAACGCCGTACTTTCCTGAACCATGAGAAAGCTGATTGGCAAGGGTTGAGAGAATTTACCAGTCACCGCTTCAGAGAATTGCCCACTCCCATAGATTCTCGGGTAGCTGAGAAAACTTTCGGGGACATAATCACTGAAGCAGCCGCTCTACCTTGTGGTCGAATACCCGAAATAAGACCAAATTTCCCAGCAGAGGCGAAGGCACTAGCAAATGATATTGATGAGCTTCGTCGTACGAAACCAGAAGACCCAAGAGTTAGAGAGCTTACTCTTGAAGTCAACGGTTAGTTGGCGAACATACGCGGAAAAAGTTGCTGGACCACCTGAAGCAATGCAACATTGGTGCAGGATTAAGTAAATTGTGGGCAACGGTTAAATCACTCTCGAATCCGGAAAAGAAGGATGACAGAACAGCAGTTACTTTCAACGGCGTGACGGTAACTGGCCCAAAGAGGTGCGTGTGTTATTTTAACCGGCAGTTCATAGAGCACCCCGAGAGTGATAGGGCGAAGAGAAGTGTGCTACGCCGTATAAGAAGAGTCCTTCCAGCCGAGGAGGTACCACCACAATTTACGATGAGCGATGTTCCAGATGCCATCCGAAACGTGAAATCATCCAAAGGGTTGGGCCCACACCGGATATCGATGGTAGTGCTTAAGCAACTGGAGTTGAGTATTTAACAAGTGTCCTCAACCTATCGTTAGTCACCCATAGTATACCAGAAGCCTGGAATGTTGGCAGGGTGGTCCCGTTACTTAAGCCTGGCAAGGATGCCAGCAGAGGAGTCGCCAGTAGCAAAGATCCTCCCCACGATGAGAAGATGTTTTCCAGTTGCCCAACATCAACATGGATTTCGGAAAATGCATAGTACTACAACAGGATTAGACGCCATATCCACACATATCAGTAGAGGAATGAACCAGAAAGGACCGTGCGACCGAACAGTCATGGTGACTCCTGACCTATCGAAGGCTTTCGATACCGTCAACCAAGCTGTTCGAGGATATAGAAAAGACTACTCTCCAGCCATGTTTGAAACGTTGGGTAATCAACTATATGTAAGGACGCCAGACGTTTGTGGAATTCAGAAACAAGAAGTCCAAACCCCGTAGGGTGAAACAGGGAGTTTCCGAAGGAGGTGTGATATCTCCGGAACTGTTTAACCTCTACCTTTCTGAAATTCCACACCCTCCTTTCTGAAATTCCACACCCTCCAGAGATCGTAATGTATGCGGATGATTGTACGATCTTGGCGTCGGGTCCTATCGGCGATGACATACATATGTGATAGGTTAAATGTCTACATGGCTGACCTAGTCAGTTCTTCCATCTGAGGAATATGAAAATATCCGCCGCTAAATCCACTGCCACACTCTTCACCACATGGACGGCTGAAATGAGGCTCCCACTGAACATATTGGTCGATGGTGCACTGATTCCGACCACTAACTACCCCAAAATACTGGGTATAACGTTCGATAGCATGTTTAAGTCGTCCGCGCATGCCGCAGCTATTTGCGATAAGATCAAAAGTAGGAACAAGGTGCTCAAGTCGCTGACCAGCTATCAAGCACTTGGGAAGCTGACAAAGAAACATTGTTGACCACCTACAATGCATAGGCCGGTCTGTGGTAAGCTATGCGGCGCCAGGGTGGTCTGCAAAGGGTGCCTCCTCATGACACCAGTGGACCATCTTCATGAGTAGACGAAGATATTACCGGTGCGTCAACACAATAAGATGTTGTCGATGCAGTACCTGCTTAGGTGTTATCGCAGTAAGCATCCCTGTCACGATTTAATGGACAGGCTTCCTCCACCCAGGCACGTCAGAAGAGATCTTCATGATCTAGAGAGAGCCTATCAGGCAGGCTTGGATAGCATTCACACTGATATGGTTGCGCAGGCAGTACAGAGATACAGTGTGAATGCCGTACTTGGAGACCACCCCCATCCATCGCAGCAGAAGAACGCCAACTGCAAGACAAACACGAGTGGTTTTATCCCAGTTAAGATCCGGACGATGCAGCCGCCTCAATTTGTATTGGGCCCGAATTGACGCCACGATACCCAACACATGCCCAGCATGTGGATTGGGACCACACGATACACTGTATTTGTTTAGCTGTCCAGCTAACCCCTCTCACCTGGCTCCTGATTCCTTATGGACGCAACCAGTCCATGTTGCAGAATTCTTGAATCTGGATACAGAGAAACCTGATAACTGAAATAATACACTAACGAACACATTTGCGTTGCTACAACAACAACAACAAGAATCGGTTATGTGTTTACTTGTTTGTAGATTTTTCTGATTTTACTGCCTCAAAAAGTTCCCTATTTACATTTCGGCTCTCAAGTTTATTTTTTAACAGCATTTATTTAACTTATTTGCAATTATTAAACTAAAATGTATTCACAATTATTCGAACACTCGTCCACTTCCATTAATCTGATATTGAATGAACTTCTTATCGGTCATCAAATCAAAAAAAATATTTTTGCATACTTCTTCTCTAGACAAAATAATTTACATTAAAATTCTGCACGGCAAACTGGACGTTAACAATAACGTTATGTGATACTAATAAGTGGCATTAATCAATACACACATACATATATAGACATAAATATTTATCGAACTCATCAAAAACCTAACGACCAATTAATTACAATGTTAAACAAAAGTCACACCTGTTTTTCGTTTTCTTTTTACGTCTCATTTGCCCCTGTTTTTCTTTTGTATTCAGTCAATTAATAAAAGTTCGTTAAACTTTGAGTTATGTGACAAAATATTTCAATCATAATAATTGTGCATGCTCAAAAAAACAATAGCCGGCAATTGAAGAATAAACGCAACAACAAAAAACTATAGATTTATTAAATAAAAAATTAAAATCATGTCGATTTTTATCAATGAGAAGTTTGTTTGTACAACAAACGCAAACCACAGCCACAACAAAATAATTGAAATCAAAGCATGGGCAAGTAAATCATATTCCTCTTCATAGCCGACCCATCATCGAACAAATCAAATTCAAATTAAATTTATGCACATTGAAGGTCACCTCTCACCCCCCACAGCAACCTTCCCCACCTTCCTCTAATAACCAACTATTTTGTGGAAGCCACCCACATCGTATATTCATTCGTTAGTTGCTACAGCTAATAGAGGGAAGAGAGCCGCAGTCACAACAGTTCCATGTTCCATGTCTATAATTGAGTCAACAGAATAGTTACTGCCGGAACGTGATGTGCACACAAATTGCAATGCATGTGTAAATAATTCCAATAATTCCATATCAAGTGATGAGGGGTAGTGGGTATTTTGTGTGGAGAGAGAGAGGTATGGTGGATTTGCCTATGGGGCCACTGGACCGAAAAGACCCACCAAAATGTTTTGATTTCTAATTTCGATATTTTGCTTTTGATTCTATTAAAAATTTACCATAAAAATATGATTTAATTCATGGTTCACTGTAGAGTCTGTTCTCATTCAGACGGGTAATAAGTTTGAGGTTATATTGTTTTTTTTTTTTTAATGATAAATGACATGATTGCCTTTTTCGTTTTGTAGTCAATGGTAATGAATTTTCATTATCATTATCACCATCAGCAAATTAAAATTTAGTTATATACGCTTGTTTGTGGCATTTAATTGACTGCCGGCTTTATGGGTGGCAAATATTTTAAATTGTTTGTTGTTATTTTCTTTTTATTGATCAAACAAATTAAATTGAACGAAATGTTATTCTTGTTTGGTTGTTTACAAAAGAAAAGTAAGCAAATAATTGTAGATATGACATAGTAATGATGCTATATCGTAAAATAATTGGAAATATGTAGTGAGAGCAGATTTATTAAGATTTCAATCGAAATGCCGAAAAAAAATCAGTAGAACAATTAATTCCAATGTCACAAGCATTTTCAAGTATGACAAATGATTACCAATCAATATATAATTTTAAAATATAAAAAAATTAAAAAAATAAAGTTACAGTGTTTTATTTATGTATATGTACTTACTTACTTAGCTGGCCCATTACAGAACATTTGTTCCATAGGCCGAACTAAGAAAATATCTCCATTTCTCTCTATTTGTTGCTTCGCACTCTGGAATCCGCGTCTTTTCATCTCTTCTACCACTTGTTTGCGCCATATATTCCTTGGCCTGCCAATTCTGCGTGCACCGCCAAGCGGTCCGTATTTATACGCCTTTTTAGCGGGTTCATCTTCGCTAATCTTATTATATGGCCTAGCCAACGCAATCGTTGCATCTCGATACGTTTAACTATATTGATGTCGTTGTATAGCAGATACAGCTCGTGGTTCGTACGACGTCGATATTCATCGTCAACGCAGATCGGTCCGTAGATCTTTCGAAGAATTTTTCTCTCAAACACGCCAATCACTGCCTTATCTACTTGCGCAAGTACCCAGGCTTCGGAACCATACATCAACACGGGCAATATCAGTGTTTTGTAAAGCGTTATTTTTGTTTGACGAGTTGTTGCTTTGTTTTTGAAGTGCTTACTTAAACCAAAGTAGCATCTGCTGGTCAATAAAATTCTTCTTTTTATCTCACAACTGATGTCGGTTGTTGTGTTTACGGCGGTGCCGAGGTATACGAAGTCTTTTACTACCTCAAAATTATAGGAACCAACTTTAACAGTTGGTCCGATCTCAATGGACGCACCAACACGTCGACACCATCAGCTTGGTCTTCTCGCCGTTTACCGCCAGACCCACTTTAGCAGATTCTCCTTCGACCTTCATAAATGTATTATTTGTATCATCAGCATAAGCAAGTAACATGTGGCTATTGGTGTAAATTGTGCCATTTCTTTTGACATTTGCATCTCGTATTACCTTTTCCAGCAAAATGTTGAATAGGTCACACGAAAGGCTGTCTCCTTGTCTGAAACCTCTTTTGGTACAAAATTCTTCGGAGAGGTTCTTTCCAACTTTAACTGAGGACCTAGTATCAGTTAAAGTCATTTTACAAAGCCGGATGAGCTTTGCGGGGATACCAAATTCAGACATTGCGTGGAATACCTTTGATCGGAGGGGACTGCCGAATGCTGCTTTATAATCGACAAAAAGGTGAAATATGTCGATCTGCATCTCTTGGGTCTTCTCTAGGATTTGCCGCAGGGTAAATATCTGGTCAATTGTGGACTTGCCAGGTCTAAAGCCAATTATGGTCCAATTATTTCGTTGACCATTGGCTTTAGTCGTTCGCACAATATCCCTGACACTATCTTATAGGCAATAGGGAGAAGACTTATGCCCCTATAGTTTGAGCATACAGTCTTATCTCTTTTCAAACAACTATATATACGGCATTGCGGGAGTTACCCCCATTTCGGTGTATGCCATGCAAGCTGTTAAGAATTATGTCAATCGACTTCTTAGACATTCAAACTCCATAGTTCAAGAAACTGTTCGATCTGAATCCACTTTTACATGGGACAATACTAATTATATTTCAGCTGTCGGCATTGATTTAACTTTGGATTTAGCTTCAGTTGCGTGTCCAGATTTCTACCTACATGTTTCTCCTGGAATTCATAGAGGATAAAAATCCTTCCTACGGTTCCTTCTGTCTAAAATCCTAATTAATTGCATAGGATTTTGTGTTTTATTTTATTTATTTAGTTTATTTTTGTTTTTAATGCTTTTTATATTAATTTAGATAGGTTATGGATAGCATAAGTCAATTAAATTGAGACACGCTCTCTAGATATGAAAGAGCCGGGAGCAAGCTCGGTATACCATTACAGTTTCTATTTAACATGTTTCCCCAGTTTATAAAATAAGCTAGTTGCTGTAATGATTATTTTACATTCACATATTGTAATTAAAACAACACGTAATAGTTTTAAGTTATTATTTTTTATGCAATTGCGAACTTATTAATATTTTTCGAAAAGACTCAATAAAAAAAAAAATTGAAAAAAATTGAAAATTGAGCATACTGTCTTATCTCCTTTCTTGTGGACGGGACATAGGGTGCTCAGGTTCCAATCGTCGGGTACGCGTTCTTCCTGCCAGATGGTGCTAACTAGCTGATGCATACACCTTATCAGCGCGTCGCCTCCGGTTTTAAACAGCTCGGCTGGTAAGCCATCGGCTCCTGCTGCTTTATTATTCTTCAGCCGGTTGATTGCTGTTTTCACCTCATCTTAGCCGGGCGGTATACATTCTATACCATCTTCTGGGATTGGATCTGTGGTATCATCGTCTTCGCTACTATTGGATACCAGCAGATTGGAGAAATGTTCCTTCCATATCCTGAGCACGCTATCTGTATCTGTTACCAGCTTACCTTGCTTATCTCTACAGGAGGATGTGCCTGTACCAAAGCCATCTGTTTGATGTTTCACTCTTTGGTAGAATTTTCGGACTTCATTCTGTCTCCTGTACATCTCGATTTTTTCACATTACTATACTTCTTCCTTAAATATCAACATTATGCAAAAAACGGACATGTTTTCTATTGAATAATCCAAAATTATTTTAAAATTCACAAAACGTAACCGATTCTAGCGGTTAATTGAAGTAGGTGCCTTGAATTTAGGTACAAAAATATAATATAACTAAAACAAGATACGTTTAGGATAATGTTTGATTTTAATTTAATATTATAGTGTGGTATATCTATGGTATAAATAATTTAAGATAAACATGATAAATTTATATATATTTCATAATATTAATATACTGACATTTGCAATTGCTTTTTTCATGCGATTTATTGGGATTTATATTCATCAGTAGTTGTCTTCTAACGGTAAAATGTGTTTTTGATATCACAAAAGGTAAAGAAGATATCGCAAAAATACCTACCATAATTATTTTTCCCAATACCCTGAAAACACAAAACAGCGTCCGTCCGCTATCATACCTATGGCACAACTGACAACTTTTGGGAGATGATAGATCTTCATTAAACCCATAATTTTGCTTTTAACGGTTTTTTTCTATCACTTGTATTTTGCGAGAAAATCGGCGCTGGCGTAGCCACCCCAGTAGCGAAGGCGCCCCATGTTACCATATATACTGGATAATCTTAAACCCATGACTAAAAACTTAGGTCAAATGTATGTATATGATCGAATTGGCATTACACAATACTCTAAGAAAACATACAGCTAACCTTTAGGCTAAAAGGGTTTATACACTTTCATACAGCCAACAATGTGCCTCATCGAATTAAGGGTTTTAGACCCCAAGTATGTTTGGACGAAATTCGTTTCAGACAATTTGGAGTCGGTTAAGCCATGTCCGCCCGTCAGTCTGTCCGTCTGTCCGTCTGTCTGGCTGGTGGGCACGATAACTCTCGAACGGATCAACCTATTCGGAACAAAGTTCGAAGATGGGCCTTATCAATCCACTCCTTCGGGTACCTCCCCCACAAAAGTTCAAAATTTGTCTGTAAAATGGTGTGAATTATAACTCTCGAAGGGAGCAATCGATTTGGTCCAAACTTTGCACGTCGTAGTATTCCTTAAAATACAGATTGGGATCTCCCCCACGGGATTTATATTCATAATCCGGACTTTTAATTCCACTTTTTGCATCATGTAATATTATGAAACGCCCTCTTGAAATACAGTTGAAGATAAATATTTGATTCCTTCTAAATTATTCTCTTACATCGTTTTTTTTTTTTTTTTTATTTCATAAAATTTAAAAAAAAAATCCTCCCTTGGAAAGTTCTTGTGCAAAGAAAGACTTCTTAGAAATTTTCATCCATGTACGTTTTATTTTATTACCATGTCAACCTTTTTTATTATAAAATATTAGTATATATTAGTTATTCGAAATCTTCTCATGTTCCTAAAGTAACACATATAAAAAGAGCTTTTTTCACACACATTTGTTTTCCAATTTTAAAGATACAAACTTTTGTTTGTTCCACTCGCATAATTTTTAGCACTTTTAACACATTTGTCACACACAAATGTGCTGAGTATGTATGTTTTATGGCGTTATTGTCCCTCTGAAATTTTTTACACTTTGTCATTTGTAGTTTTTAGTCCTAAACACGTTTCTTTGTGCTGAATGTGTTTTTTTTTATTTCCTTACTTTGGACTTTCCCTTTTTATAAAAAGCGATAATGGTCATATTGTTCACTGCAAATATAACAAATGGATTTTGAACACACGCACACACACATAAAAATGGGTGAAATGGGGTGAGAAGAACTAACAAAACATAAATAAAAAATAAAACGTAGACTTTAAGCTTTAAAAATTAACTTTGGGGGTTTAAAGATTGTTTAAACATACAATTAATTCAGCAATTACTTACTTAGTTGGCATATTACAAAACGTTTGTCCTATAAGCCGAACTAGGAAAATATTTCCATTCCCCACTGTTTGTAGCTTTGATTTTTGGAATACCGCAATTTTCAATCTTGTCTTCCACTTGTTCGTTTCGTTGAAGCATTGGACTGCCAATTCTGGGTGTACCGCCATATGACCCTTATTTATAATCCCTTTTAGCGGGTTCATCACAGCTCATTCTCGATACGTTTAACTATACTGATGTAATTGTATAGCCGATACAGTTCGTGGTTCATACGACGCACAGTGTTGCCGCTTCCATATAAATGTGGACAAAAATAGAAGGCGTTGACCTAGGTTGATGAATTTTTGCACAAGTACTTACGAGGGCACAGGAATGAAAAATATTAACTTTGGTCCATATAGGTTCAGATTTGGATATAGCCCCCATATATATCTTTCCCCGATTTTGCTATAACTCGGTCAATTTTAATCGAATAGCCTTCAAATTTAATATGTGATATTTTCATAGGCACCTGGATAGTTTCACCGATTTTCGTAAAAATCGGTTCAGGTTTGGATATGGCTCCTATATATATCTTTCCCCGATTTTGCTATAAATCGGTAAATTTTTGAAAAATAACCTTCAAATTTGGCATGGGGTGTTTTCTTAGGCCTGTGCCCTCATAAGTACTTGTGCAAACATTCATCAACCCAGGTCAACGGTAAAACTGAACAGGGGCCTGAGGAACCCCATGTTAAATTTGAATGCTATTCATCAAAAATCGAGCGAATTATAGCAATATCGGGGAAAGATATATATGGGGGCTATATCCAAATCTGAACCGATTTTTGCTAAACTCGGTGAAATTACTCAGGAGCCTTAGAAAATACTACATATTAAATTTTAAGTCCTCGGAAGTCCTGTCCTTCGGGATTCTTTATATACTCACCAAGGGCTTTCATCCCCAAAAGGAATTATCTCTGCCCCGAAATTTCGGTTCAGAGTGTAATCGACAAAAAGGTCGTCGGTGGTTGTCGTTCTGCATCTCTTGGGTCTTTGCCGCAGGGTAAATATCGGGTCAATCTTGCCAGGTCTAAAGCCGCATTGGTACGGCCCAATTATCTCGTTGACCATAGGCTTTAGTCGTTCGCATAATATCCCTGACACTATCTTGTAAGCAATATGAAGAAGACTTATTCCCCTATAGTTAGAGCATACAGGGCAAAGTTAGAGCAGACATGGCAAAGGATGTTCAGGTTCCAATCGACGGGTACTCGTTCTTCCTGCCATATGGTGCTTACTAGCTGATTGTCCGGATGGTAAGCCATCGGCTCCTGCAGCCTTATTATTCTTCAACCGGTTTATTGCTGTATTTACCTCATCTTGGTTGGGCTGTTACATTCAATACCATCTTCTGGGATTGGATTTGTGGTATCAAACATTCCATAAAGAAAAAGGGAGACTTCTCCCATATCAATGAGTGCACCTCGATTCATATTAGCTCAATTATATGGGACCTACTGTTTATCGCCGAGTCCGAACGGCATTAGGATATGCCAGGAGACACCACTTGTAGATAAGTTTTACATGGCTGAAATACTCAGGAAATGTCGCCAACATCACTGAGGTATTTTACCACCTTTGAAAATTTGATGTTCCCTGGCCAGGGAATCGAACCCACGAACTTCATCGTCCAAGGCGGGTGTGTATACCATTGCACAACGGTATGCAGCAGTTACCAAATTACCTTGCTGGTCTCTATGGGCGGATGTGCCTGTACCAAAGCCATCGGTTTGATGTTTCACGATTTGGTAGAATTTTCGGACTTCATTCTGATTCCTATACATATCGATTTTTTCACACTCCCGCTCTTCCATTTCTCTCTTTTTCCTGCGGAAAAGACGTTTCGCGTTGCTACTGATTATAGAGTAGCCCTATATGTCGCATATTTCTTTTCGGTGGAGGTCTCTGGTGTCCAATTATGGATTTTGCGACTGTTTGCATGGACGGGGCAATACTATGCCATTGTGCTGATAAGATATCGGGACGGGGAGCGCTTTGATTAAGTAATTGGACCAGTTCAGCGGAATATGCTGTGGCTATCTCTTGTGATTGCAGCTTACCGATGTCCAATTTCCGTATTGTGTCTGTTCGCACTTTATTTGCTACGTTTAATCGGGTACGTACCTTCGCTACAACAAGGTGGTGGTTCGATTAAATTTTTGCTCCTCGGAACGAACGTGCAATTCAACACGTTCTATGAATATCTTCCATCTGTCACAACGTGATCAATTTGATATCTTGTTTAATTCTAAATTGTAGGGGGTTCAAAATTCCATTTGGGGATGAAAGCACTTGATGAGTATATGAGAAACCCCGAAGGGGTGAATCGTGAATCGAACTTTTAAGTTATTGTGCGATTAATGTTTTTGCTGGAGACCCTATAATGCAGAATTTGGTTGATCTGTCTTCAGTCAAATCAAATTAAGATTTTTTCTGGAGAGAATTTCGTCTCTATTTTTAGAACCGCACATGTCATCGCAATAAGGCATTTATGAGTTTCGAAATGTTCCACCAAAATGTCGGTCAAAGTATTTTAGGTACGGTTCCCAAAGACATGAAATCGATATAATATTGTTTAACTTATGCAAGGTGATCAATTTGATATCTTGTTTTCAGATCTGGAGATTGAATGTCGAGATGCTTAAAACTGGTGCTGATAACTACCATGTTTTTTGCCGCTGCGAAGTCCATCAGCCACATATGATTGTCAGATGTTTCACTGTGGAAACAGAATTTCCCAACTGTTAGACCAAAGATATTCTCCTTTCCAATTTAATATCATTGGCAGGACAACGGTCATATGTTTCTTCTAAGCGCTCGTAGAATATATCTTTGGTCCGTTCGGCCTTGTCTTCGGTTGGAGCATGAGCGCAGATAAAGCTTATGTTGAAAAATTTTGCTTTTATCCGTATTGTAACAAGTCTTTCATTCACTGGAGTGAAGCTAGAGACCAGATCTTTTAACTTCCGACCAACTACTAATGCGCATCCAAACGGATCATGGCAGCTATAGCACATTTAAGTTTTGTTGTGACGCCTTTCGCAATCCACCGTATTTCCTGTAGTTATATTAGTACTTTTGAAGTACATCTGCCAATGCGAAAACTGGACCTTCCCTATAAAGAGTGCGAACAATCCAGGTGCAGATTCGCAGGTCATGGTCCTTAAAGCTTTTGCGGAGGTCGTCAACTTCAGAAAGGTTTGTTTTTCTTTTCCTTTGTTTGTATACCCTCGGCATCTATGCTAACGAGGGTATGCACGGTGCTCTTGAATCAAATTTAAATGGAAGGTGCTTACACCTGGGAAGTTTTTGCGGATTCTGAAACTAGAATGTTCATAGTTGAGAAAAATCAAAAAACAAAAACATCGCCGGAGCGCTTTTTAAATAAATCGCGATTCAAGTTGGCATTTTTAGGGGTTGTTTAGGTCTTTGCGATTTTGCTTGGAAACCGCAAGTCCTATCAAAATGGGAATAAAGAAAGTGTTGTGGCTATCAAAATTCCCTACAAGAGTGATTTTAATTTCGTAGTTTTCACAACTTTTGAGATATAGAAGTTGAAATTGGGACAATTCAAATTCAATTCAATTCTGTATCGTCTCCTTATAAAACAATGTCATGACTGCAATTTCCCAACTTAAAGTTATATATCTAAAAAAAATGGTACAACCTAGGAAAAATTACATAATCCAGTCTTGTAGAGAATTTTCACACCTATAAGATTTTCTCAGGTCCCATGCCGATAAGACTTGCCATATTCAAGCAAAATCGCGAAACCCTAACAAAAATCCTAAAAATGTAAACTGAGCTTCTCTATCTCAAAAAAGGTACAGCCTGAGAACAAATCGTAAACGTCAATCCTGTAGAGAATTTTCACAGCTACAACATTTTCTTTAGCTCCATTTCGATTGGGCTTGCGGTTTCCAAGCAAAATCGTGAAAACCTAAAAAACACCTAAAAATGTGAATTTTGACCGCGATTTATTTAAAAATCGCTACAGCGATTTTGTCTTCTTTTTGGATTTTTCTCATCTATGAACATTGCTGTTTCAGAATTTACAAAAACTTTCCCTGTGTAAGCGGTTTTCATTAAAAGTTAGTTAAGGCACACCCTTCATGACATTGTTTTATAAGGGGGCGATACAGACAGTGCATTGTCCCAATTTGAACTTCTATATCTCAAAAATGGTTAAAACTACGAAAATACCATAAACGACACTTAAAATTGTTTCAAGAGCACAGTGCTGTCTGTCTATCCGTCCGTCTGTTGAAATCAAGATACAGCTCGCAATTTTTAAGATAGAGCTTTGTAATTTGGTACAGAAGTTTATATTTCTCCTAGGATGTTTGGTATTGAAAATGGGCTATATCGGTCCACGTTTTCATATAGCGCCCATAGAACGATACCTCCCGATTTTCGGTATTTTGAAGATTTTGGCCTCATTATCACACTGAAATGGCTGAAATTTGGTATTTAGTCTTCGTTAGTGGTATACACAACTTTCCATCTGAAATTTGTCGGTATAGGTCCACACCTTCATATAGCCCCCATAGAACGGTACCTCCCGTTTTTCGATATTTTGAGAATTGTACCCTCATTATTACACCGAAATGACTGAAAATTTGGTATTTAGTCTTCGTTGGGGGTATAAAACTTTCCACCTGAAATTTGTCGAACCAGATCCACATCCTCAGATAGCCCCCATAGAACGGTACCTCCCGATTTTCGGTATTATGAAGGTTGTGACCTAAATATCCTACCGAAATGGCTGAAATTTGGTGTTTGGTCTTCGTTGGGGATATACAAATTTCCACCAGAAATTTGTCGGTATAAGTCCAAGCCTTTATATAGCCTCCATAGAACGGTAGCTCCCGATTTTCGGTATTTTGAAGGTTTTGGCCTCAATATCGCACTGAAATCGCTGAAGTTTGGTATTTATTATTCGTTGGAGGTATACACCTTTCCATCTGAAATTCGTCGGTATAGGTCCACGCCTTCACATAGCCACCATAGAACGGTACTTCCCGATTTTTCGGAAGGTAGGGCAATCAATATCCCCTAGAAACGTCTGAAATTTAGTATTTAGTCTCCGTTGGAGGTATACAATTTTCCACCTAAAATTTTCCGTTATTGCTGCATGGTGCCTCCCAATTTTATAAATATTGGTCCATGTTTTGGAAATAACTACGATGACGCCTCTTATGCGCTCTTTTGGAGGGAGAATAGAAAGAAGAAGAACTTAGTATTTTTATCAACGAAAGGAAACAAAGTGTTCCTATTCACTTCAATACAGTTCGTAGTGGAGGGTATAAAATGTTTGGCCTTACCTGTTTATTGTTTTTTTTTTTTATTTTTTTTTCATCTATGAACATTGCTTTTTTTCAGAATCCGCAAAACCTTCCCAGGTTTAAGCACCTTTCATTTAAAGTTAGTTCATGCGCACCGTAAGTTATGTAATGGAGGGACTCCAGCAAAGGATTGTAAGTCTATCACCTCATCGTTTTATATATGATGCTTCCGCCATACCATTAAAGCTTAATTTTTGGTTTTAAAGTAATCGTTGTCATTTTCGTTTGTAGACGCTTTAAACCTGTTAACTATCCTCCACACCTAAACTTGTTGAGGGAGGTTATATAAACGCCCCCACATACCACACCTTTCGGTGTCTGGTTTTGTAAACGTCATGTGTTTTTTTGCACATTTCATGTCCAGTCTAATTTCCAAAAAAAAAAAAAATCACTTGAAATGTATTTGGGTTCTTGACCATCAAATGCGAATTGCGTGCCAACAATTGCATTGACCTTAATGTGGTTTGGGTGTAGGTTTTCTTTTCAGTGTTGTTTTTTTACATAAAATAAAAAATTCATGTTTGTTATTCATAAATGAGCTAAGCAACCTATTTTCCCCTTTTAAAAGAACAACAACAGCAACTGCCAACAGAGAATTCCCAGAACGATTGCATGGGTAGACATCAAAAAACCAATAACATTAGCAACAGTCTGCCAGTTCTGACAGATATTGCTAACAAACATCATAGCATATTTCGTTGGAATTTCATTACTCCTTTTCTTAACACAGTTGCTCCGTCTTGTTTTGCAAAACTTTTCTCTCTCTCCCTCTTACCTCTCTAAACTTGCCCTTTGGTGGTGGTTTCAAGGTTACCACAATAACCACCACCAGCAACACCGTTAAATTCCTTTTTTAAGGATATTTATTTCGCTGCTTGTTTTTTTGGGTCTTTGGTTTTCTTCACGTCACTGCGGTATGGTGTTCCGGTTTGATGTGCCAGCTCCCAACCAATCTACGTTAAAAAATTAGTTTATCTTGAAAATTTATGACAATTTCATAAATTTATATTTTTTGCTAGTCTTGAGTTTTTCCTCCAGTATTTTTTGCTTGCTTCTTATAACTTTACCAAAACTTATGGTGCGTTTTAGTTAAAAACAAACAAACGCACACACACATTTTCATGGGCACATAAAATTCTAAAAATAATATTGAACGACATTTTTTGGTTATAAGAACAGAAACCGAACGTGTTTTTGTTCGATATTCCAACAAATTGGCGGCAAATTGATTAGTCGGTAATGCGCCAACTAGGAAGTACTAATAATGTTTTCATTAAATGGGAAGGAAGAATTAGTAAAGATGGAGGAACAAGTTTAAGGCCATTATATCCTGTGGGTTTGGTGATGTGTAGGGAACAAATTTAAATATTAAACGATAACTAGATGAGACTACGTTCACAAATAAGAGGGGGCAGGACAGTGTGTTCCAACTGAGAGACCAGCGTATTACTGAATGACTACGAAACTCTTTAAGAAGGGCTTCCGAAGAAATATATCTTAAGGAAATCTTAATGTTGCTTTAGTCTATACCTACGGTCAAACGTGTTCCAATTCATAGATGAGTTTGGTATACCAGAACTATAAGCACCATCTTCGAATTTCAGCCAAAGTTTGGACCAAATCGGTTGCTACGTTTATAAGATATTACGCTTACCATTTTATCGAATATTTTCGAATTTTATGGAATCTTGGAATTTCATCTGATATTACGATATGCACAGTGTGTACCAATGCAGTATTCCGTTCGGGAGTTGTTGTGCTCACCAGCCACTACACATGCTGGCCGTTGGGGTTTTTACAGTTTTCGGGTCATTTTCTCAAGAAATATGCGCTTGCCACTGAAAAAACTTGTACCAATGTAATAGGGGCCATGAGTGCAAACTGTCTCGTAGAAATATTACGATGTCCAAAGTTGGTCATAACTTCGGTTACTCCCTTCGAGAGTTATCGTTCGCACAATTTTAGCGAAAAAAATTTAAACTCTTATGTGGGAGGTACCCCAAGGAGTGGACCGATATGGCCCATCTTCAAACTTAAACTAAGTTTAGACAAAATATGACGACAGCCAATTTTTTTTTAACAAATCAGTTAATCCGTTAGAGAGTTATCGTGCGCTCCAGTCAACCAGAAAGACAGATGGACGGACATTGGTAAATCGACTCCAAATTGTCTGAAACGGATTTCATCCAAATATACTTCGAGTCTAAACCCATTATTTCGATGACTACACGGTGCTCTTGAAGCAAATTTAAATGGAAGGTGCTTACACCTGGTTTTTGCGGATTCTGAAACTACAATGTTCATAACGAGAAAAACCAAAAAACAAAAAAGAAAAAAAATCGCCGGAGCGTTTTTCAAGTTGACATTTTTAGTGGTTGCTTAGGATTTCACGATTTTGCTTAGAAACCACATGTCCTATCAAAATGAGAAAATGTTGTAGCTATGAAAATTCTCTACAAGATTGACATTTACGGTATTTTCGTAGGTTTTACCATTTTTGATATATTAAATGAAGTTCAAATTGGGACAATGCACTGACTGTATCGCCCCCTTATAAAACAATGTCATGAAGGGTGTGCCTTAACTAACTTTTAATGAAAACCGCTTACACAGGGGAAGTTTTTGTGAATTCTGAAACAGCAATGTTCATAGATGAGAAAAATCCAAAAAGAAGACAAAATCGCTGTAGCGATTTTTAAATAAATCGCGGTCAAAATTCACATTTTTAGGTGTTTTTTAGGTTTTCACGATTTTGCTTGGAAACCGCAAGTCCAATCGAAATGGAGCTAAAGAAAATGTTCTCTAGAGGATTGACGTTAATCATTTGTTCCCAGCCAGTACCATTTTTGAGATAAAGAAGCTCAGTTTACATTTTTAGGTTTTTATACCCTATACCACAATGTGGAAAAGGGTATAATAAGTTTGTTTTCCCAAAAATTCATGTAACGCCGCGAAATATTCGTCGTAGACCCCTCATGTGGTATACCAAACTTCATATCTCGACGAGATAAAGCGATTTAGCGATGTGTGTCCGTCCGTCCGTCCGTCCGTCTGTCCGTCCATTAAAAATTGTAATCAAGCTAGAGGCCGCAATTATGGACCGATTGTCACGAAATTTAGTATGGAGGTCGGGTTTGGACCAGAATAGAACTGATTAGTTTTTGGCGATGATCGTGAAATGTTAAAGGGATGAAATGGACCAAAAACAAAATTTTTGCTCGATTTTGTAGCCGCTCTGTAGGTCGCAATAATAGTCCGATCGGCGCGAAATTTTAAACGTAGTTTTGGTTTGAGATGAAGAAGTAGCGTGCAAGTCAACGGTATGATCGGATAATATTTAGCGGGTTAAATTGATCAAAACTTTTGTGTGAAAATTGGTAAAATTTCTAATGCACATCTTATAACTTTATCCCAAGAAGACGCGTTTAGTGGTATAGGGTATCACATGGTCGGCCCCGTCCGACTATAGTCTGTTCTTACTTGTTTTTTGTTAGATTTTGCTTGAATAGGGTAAGTCTTATCGATATGGGACCTAAGAAAATCCTAAAGCTGTGAAAATTCTCTACAAGACTGGCTTAAGTAACTTATCCTAAGTTGTAACATTTGTTTAGATATATAAGTTTAAGTTGGGAATTTGCAGTCATGACATTGTTTTATAAGGGAGCGATACAGAATTGAATTGAATTTGAATAGTCCCAATTTGAACTTCTATATCTCAAAAAACGGTAAAACCGACGAGAATACCATAAAGGTCAATCTTGTAGAGAATTTTCATAGCTACAACATTTTCTTTGGTCCCATTTTGATAGGGCTTGCGGTTTCTAAGCAAAATCGTGAAAACCTAAACAACCCCTAAAAATGTCAACTTAAATCGCGATGTATTTAAAAAGCGCTCCGGCGATGTTTTTGTTTTTTGACTTTTCTCATCTATAAACATTGTAGTTTCAGAATCCGCAAAAACTTCCGAGGTGTAAGCACCTTCCATTTAAAATTGTTTCAAGAGCACCGTGACAGACAGACAACATTTCCAATAATCGCAGCTACAACTTTTCGCTAATCCCATTTCCATAGGACTATCCCTTTTCAAGCAAAAGCTTGAAAACCTAACAAAAAACTATAAATGTGAACTTTGAACGCGATTTATTTAAAAATATCTACGGCGATTTTGTATACCCTCAGCATTTATGCTAAAGAGGGTATATACACTTTCATACGGGCAAAATGTACCTCATCGAAATAACGATTTTAGACCCCAAATATGTTTGGACGAAATTCGTTTCAGACAATTTAGAGTCTATTTAGCCCCCCCTCCGTCCGTCTGTCAGTTTGTCCTTCTAGCTGGTGGGCACAATAACTCTCGAACGGATAAACCGATTTGGTCCAAAATTTGGACCTCGCAATAGGGTACATCACCCACAAAGTTCAACGTTTCTGTTTAAGTGCAGTTTAGTATCTGTTCGAAGACCTTTTGGAAATTTATACCGATGCTACTCCTTGTGATCCTGTTTACAGCGATATTATATGTTCAGTGGGCAAGTCCTGATAATGGTACAAAAGACCTAGGTTATACGGCGACCAACTGAAATGACTAGTGGAACACTTTTGAGCTTTAATCCTAATCCGTATTTTTGACGTCAAGTTCAAATGTCCAACAAGTAAAAAAGTATAAGTCGGCTTTGCCTACAGAGATATACCCTCAGCCTGGATGAATAGAAACGTCCATCTATTGACAATAACGAACCTACGGATTACAGATTTTGTAGCCCTTTTTGACATTTGCCGACAAAAAATATATTTGGTTTGAAGCTCAAATGTGTTGTGGAGGATGTACTTGAAGGAATGGACCTACATAGTCCATTTTAGAAGTGAATCTTATTTTGGGACTAATTCCTTTTGATAGATTTTGTGCCCACCAGTCATTTCAGTTGGTAACCGTAAAACTTAGAGGTTTTGGGCCACGCGGTCAGGAAGCATGCCCACGAAACACATAAAATCGCTTAAACAGGACCACAAAGAATAGCATCGGTATAATTTTCCTTAAACAAAAATGTTGAACTTTTGTGGAGGAAGTAAAACTACATTTGCACAAAATATTAGGAGATCCAAGGTTTGGACGGTTGCTTAAAGAAACTTGCACCGTCGTCATGGGGCAGCGAATACAAGTTGCTACAACAAAGATCAAATCGATTAGAAAGCAGGCTTTAAACCAAATTTTTCCGAAATTTTGTGGATCCAGATCCAATCAACACAGTCATCACTAGACATCGGATTTTGCATATTTGCATATTTTTTAATATTAAAGATACGAAGATTCTGATTGGACTAAAATTCGTTTCAAAGAAATCTAAATTCAATGGCAGGGTCATATTTCGTATTTATTTTGCATATTTGCATATTTTGCATATGCACAAAATATGCAAAAAATATGCAAAATATGCAAAAAATATGCAAAATATGCAAAAAATATGCAAAATATGCAAAAAATATGCAGAATATGCAAAAAATATGCAAAATGTGCAAACAGATTTTGGCCGAAAATCGTCATAAAAGTCGTAAAATTGACATTTAAAGTTAGTAACACCATCGAAAAATACATAACAGTGTTCTAAACTAAGACTTTTGACCGTATAACGTCGATTTTTTCAGCAGATTATTATGTTATTGAGACCATTTACGACAGTGTGGTGTAGGGTATAAAAATATGGTATCGTAATACCATTTTTTTATTATTAAACTATGTAAAAATATAAAATTTGATAAAATATAAAACGTTTTATGTAAAATTCAATATTTTCTTTTTTGTAGCATCTTAATTTAATTTGTAGCATTGGGCTGGTTTTAACTCAAAGGACCAAATCGATCTCGGATTTTTTAGCCGGGGAGCCGCCTAAACTTCATGGTATTGTTAGATTTTAAGATTGCCAAAGTTTGAGCACAAGTCGAATATGGTAAAACGTGTGGTACTGGGGCCTCGAAGTTATGAAAATCTATTTTTTTTGCTTTTTGGCGACTTCGACGGTCCATATATGTGGAACGGTTAAAGCTACTTGCCCGTATTACGCATTTAATTAAAAGCTATTCTGTTCTTAACATTTCTTGTTGAACAACAAAGTACGTAAGTCTTACTGCATTCGAGATAATAAACCCAATGTCCCGAAAAGGGCCTTAGGGCAAAAATGGAGTCTATTTAAAAAAAAAAACAACTTTTTTCTTCCTATATTATCAAATTTTTGTGAATGAAAACGAATAAATTTTACTTTATTTGAAAAGTTTGCCTATTAGGGCGAAGATCTATTTTAATATTAATTTCAATTCATTTCTCGTTGCAGTCGAGCTTAATGACCGATGATGTTTGCAAGTGAAAAAGGAAAGCTGAAGATTCGAACCCCCACAACCACCATTATGTGACATGTTACGTCTTTTGTAGAGACTCATCAGACATATCGGCCGTGGAATGGCATCGCCATCCATCAAACATTTCATTTTTCAAATGTAATTTTGTTTTTACAAAGATGAACATTTGTACATTCATTGTATGGCTTCAATGACAAACGCTTACATTTTGTTCATACATATTTTAATTTACTTATGCCCGTAATTTCAACGTCTGGGTAAACGGGAAGGTTGCTACCTATTAGTTATCTTTACTTTCGCGTTTAGTAATTTCTCCATGCCATTTACCGAGGCGTGTAAATTTTGAAATCATGTGGTAATATTGGTGATTTTCATTCATGATTTCACAAAATCATTGCCACATAGAAGTGTTTTACAAGTTTTAACACATTGGCAACGATTAACCTGGTAAAATCCTTGGTGTAAGTAACACGGGCGTTTTTGACTCGGTAACGTTACCTATGCGTTGAAATTATAAAATGTTGCTTACACGGGAGATATCTGTGAACTCATAGATAGCTAAGTCTTAAAATACGGGACTGACATAATGTGGTTTTGGAGCCATCTGGGTACAGATGACAACTTGATGATGAACTCGACTCCTTGCTATGTCGCTCACAATTTTCAACTTATTTACCATCCTTTACCCCTCCTGGTAATTGATGTTCTGTGGTCAAGTTGCATTATCTTTTTCAAGAAATTCGGAGTTAAAGTTTAATCTCTTGAACAACAATTAAGTCTCACTTGTAATTATGCCTGGTAAACCTTTTTCTATGAATTTCGGCAGTTGATTTTTGTAAGTTTGGATCGATTATTTCTGGAGAAATTTCTATCTTTGCTTTGTTAAGATTTTTGTCGTCTTTTGGATCCAATAAGTTCAGGACTAAGGTACCACATATGATTTATCATTTTGTTGTTTCCTTTATCTGATATATGTTTGTGAATGGCTTTCGTATTAAGTAAATCTTCAATGCGGATTAGGTCTTGTTTTGGACCTAAAAATATTTCTGAATATCGTTTTCACTATTTTTTGTATTAAACTCAATCTATTGTCTCTATTTCTTTTTAACCTATTGATAATGTTTACCCAATATATCCTATATTATATCTATATAAACATTATCTTGTTCATTATACGTTTTGTAAAATCAATAACCCAAACTCTCACTTATGACACTCAGTTGTTGTCCTGTGTAATACCAAATAAATAAATAAAATAGAAAAAACATTGTGGGGGCGTCTAGTCTCGAACGGTTTAAACGCAAGTTGCTTCTACGGCCTTTTGTTCTTGGGAAGTGGGCTGGACAGTAGTTTTAAAACACTCTCGCCTACTTCGAACTTGGATTTGTCAATCGCAGACTATTCTTATAGAAATCGCTTGAATATGTTTGGTTGATGTCCGGATGTGCTTCCAAACTTGCAGTCAAAAATCCCTCTCAACAATTTTCTAACAAGTTTGTACGGTGGTACAGAAGCTCTCGACCTAATATCTGCTCGAGCTGGTGAGACCCCATATTTCTAGACATTTGTACACTGCTAGTTCTTGTTTCTCCCATGAGCTAATGTCACTTTTAGGAACACCTAGGAGTTGTTCTTTACCCCCATGTGATACCAGAACAGCAACCCGTTTTTTCTTTCCTGTTTTGAGAATATCTGGTAATAGTTTTCCATGCCAGTGCACACAAATAGCCTCGTTCTTTAAAGCTGTTGCGTGTATTTTTCACGGTTTATTCTCCGCCGTTCACGGATAAAGCTTTTCTATACACTTTACAGGGGTCCTGCAGCAAAGACAATTTCATAGTTACGATTTTCTTGAAGCCACGCTTGATTATTTTCGGGACAGTTGGTTCTTCAGATTCTACGATACGTTTAGCATCAAAACAAGACCTAGACCTCATTGAAAATGTATTGAAATATGAAAACATTGACACACAAATTTCAGAAAAAGGAAATAACAACATAATTAATAATCTGTGGTATCTTAGTCCTGAACTTGCTGCCCTGGCATTGTTTGATCCAACGGTGCAAAACGCCGTAAAGAGCCAAAAGGCGACAAAAATCTTAACAAAGCAAAGAAAAGTTCTTCAGAAATATTCGATCCAAACTTCCAAAAGAGCAACTGCCGAAAATTCTAGAAAAATGTCTGGCATAATTCTTGTTGTTCAAGAGATTAAACATTAACTCCGAATTTCCAGGAGGCGCAAAGGATGGCAAACAACTTGAAAGTTGCGAGCTACATAGCAGAGCGTTCTTCAAGTTGTCAGCTGTTCCCAAATAGCTCCAAAACCACATGATGTCTGACTCTCGAATAAATTTAATTTGGAACAAAATGTAAGAGACATTTTTTTTCATTCCAAAGATTTATAAAAATGAAGAAAATGTTTTTTTAATAGTCTCCATTTTCGCACAAAGGCGTACCTATTCACGTTTTTCGGGACATTGGCTTTATTATCCCGAATTCTGTAATACCTATTTAGTATTAGATTTATTATATATACTTATATTTTGTTGTTCAGCAAGAAATATTAAGAACAGAATGGCCTTTAATTTAAAGCTTAATATGGACAAAAAGCTTTAACCATTCCAGAGAAATGGGTCGCGGAAATCGCTAAATAGCCAAAAAATCGAGATTATCATAATGTCGAGGCCCAGTGGCACATGTTAACATATTCCAATTGTGCTCAAACTTTGACAGTCTTAAAATCTGACCATATAAAAACTGTATGCGGTTGCCGCCTTAAAAAATCCGACATCGATTTGTTCCCTTTGAACAATAACCAGCCCAACGCTACAAATTATAACAAAGAAAATATTGAATTTTACATAGAACGTTTGATATTTGATCAAATTTTATATTATTGCATAGTTTACTTTTATACCCTACACCACACTGTCGTAAGAGGTGCCGATAACACAATAATCTGCTAAAAAAATCGACGTTAAACGGCCAACTATCTTAATTTAGAACACTTTGAAGATTTTTGACGATTTTTCTAACATTAAATACGACTTTTATGACGATTTTCGGCCAAAAACTGTTTGCATATTTTGCATATTTTTTTGCATATTCTGCATATTTTTTTGCATATTTTGCATATTTTTTTGCATATTTTGCATATTTTTTGCATATTTTGCATATTTTTTGCATATTTTGCATATTTTTTGCATATTTTGCATATTTTTTGGCATATTTTTTGCATATTTTTTGCATATATTTTGCATATTTTTTGCATATTTTTTGCATATTTTTTGCATGTTTTTGATATGACCCCGAATATCGAAAAATTGGCCCTTAAAACGTCTAGATCCAAAATTTGAGTCCAATCGGATGAGAAATAAAAAACATGCAAAAATCCGATGTCTAGTCATCACGAATAAAATCCATCAACCTTCATATATTACAAAAACAACACTTGGGCCCGATATGGAGAATAAAATTATAGTGAGTAAAGGAACAAAAAAAGGAAACAGCAATTTGGTTTTTAAACTGCCAGGCCTAAGTCAATCGTGGACGACACTTGATATGCACCACCTATTCTTGTAATACAAATCCTGCTTTATGGTGCAGTATGGCTTGAAATGATAAAAGACCAGCATATAAAATTGGGATGAAAATTTGCGACGCATTTTCAGACAATTTAACATTGTCAGGCATGTCACAGATTCCGATCGGAATGGTTTCAATTCCGTAATTTCATTTCGGTCGTTTTTGTTTTAGCTTCTTCAGATTTCGATCGATTTTGTGAATTCCGAAAATCTTATTATTTGTATAAATATGGCAACATTAGAGGAATCAAAAGAAACGAAACACAAACGTATGATTAGAAAACACTGTAGAAGTGGGAATTGTGAAAATATTGTGTTTAAAGAAAGCTTTTTTAGTGCAAAAAGAACGTTAATTTCCTTATTGAATTTTCAACTTTTCTATTGTTTCTGTAATTGAGGGACAAAAGATTATCTTAACATTGAAAAATACATTGCTTGAGTTCTTTCTTGTTTTTTTTTTCATCATTGTTTTTATTTATCATTCGTAATGCCAGATTGTCTAGGTTTTACAAATGTAGAACGAAAAAATTATGTGGCAATACTTTGTTAACAATTGATTTCGTTAATTGAGAAATAATGGAAATGTGCAATTTTTTAAATAAAATGATTTTAAAAAATGTGAAATTGAATGTCATTTTGTTAATAAAACAATATTTTTATTACTTTTAAGTTTTTTTTTGCAGTGTTTATAAGTGGCATGTTTCCAAAAAATACAATTCCACTTGAGAAACGAAAAGTGGTTTCATTTCGACAAAAATTTTAGTTTTTCGGTTTCTGAAGAAGCTAAATACGGAATCAATTCCACTTTCGATCGGAATTGGTTTCTGTGACATGCCTGTATATCTATTTCACATCATACTGAAAATGCGTGTACAAGGTGCAAATCAGGGTTTCGGAGTCTACGAGTCGGAGTCGAGCAATTTTGCTGCAGTCGGAGTCTGAGTCGAAAAAAATAACTCGACTCCGACTCCGGAGACACCATTCTTTTTTTTAAATCATTATTTATTTTAAAAGATAGCTAAAAACACATAAACAAACGGTATATTATACAAATTTCGAGAACGATTCATAACGTATTTACTGTCCTTTGAAGTCTAGTATTTTCATCTCTATTTTAATTACAAATTGCATGTCCAGAATATTTTTGATAAAGGATCATTTTTTTGCAAACAAAAGTAATGTTCTATGGAATTATTGGACATTTAACGTCTTTTATATAAGCCCTACAAGTCTTCTGTCAGAAGATCTACTGGTCTTCTCACAAAAATCTACTGATCTTCTCATCTTGTCTTTTGTGAGTTGTCATCTTTGTCTTCTATTAAAGGACCTGTTGGAATCCTATGAAGGACATTGTGGTCGCCATGGGAAATCTTACTGACATAAAATAGAAGTCAACGTTTGGGGGTAGAAAATTGATGTTGGGAATGAAAGCGCCTATTGAATACACTGTGCAATATTTTTGAGCCAATCGCGTGCAAACAACTTCTGTCCAGAATTTTATGGAAGTAGAGGACCAATAGGCAAAAACCATATTTGGGTTTTGTTTTCTTAGATCGGGTTCGGTTTTTATGGATCTAAACATGGTTAAGGATCGAATTTTTAAAACAAATCGGGGCTGTATCTCTGAAACCAATAAGAATCTTGTTTTGAGCAAGAAGAAAATATTTGGAGGAATAGTGAACGTATCTCCCAAAATGTTAAATTCTTCTTAATGCTGCCTTTTTGGAAAATATTCTCTGGAATGTAATACCAGGGTTTTAACATCTTTCGGACTATTTTTATCTGGAAGTATGGACATGCCACTGAAAAAAAATTTACCGTCTTAATGGGGGCAGCGAATACAAGTTGTTACAACAAAAATCGAAGCTATTCGAATGCATGTCTTAAACGGAAATTTTCCGAAAATTTGTGTGGGAGATACTCGAAGGAGTGAGTATTTCTATGTCTCATAGAAACTTCACGATGTGCAAGGTATATACCAAATCATTTTCTGTGTCTACTTGCTTTACATGGGCTTTCCATCGAAGTTTTGATGGAAACATGCCACGTGTTTTGCCATCAGGCTGGTATCCAACATTTCTCTACCTGAAGGTCAATCATCCAATGTCGTATCACAACCTACCCACTATAATCTTTGTTATTACCTCGCAACCGACTTGTCTCGTAACCGACTTGTCTGAAATGACACAATATAAATCATCAACTATTCCATTGGATGTTACAATTTGGAAGCAGAAAATGTCCCAACACATGTGTGATATTGTTATATGATAAACGTATAGTAATAATCTATTTAATGGCAACATAAATATACAAATCAATTAAGCCAAGTCTTTGGAAAAAATGCTCAAGAGGCATTTTATTTAATAAACAACATTATAACAATAATAACAACAAATACACAAATCAATAAGACACAGAACATTTAAAGTGACAGCAGCAATAGCTGTAGCTGATAATTTGCTACGTAAACAATAACAGCATTCCATCTTCCATCATCTTGAAATACTGTCGAAAATTATTTGTTTGGGTGAAAAATTAAATTGTATATTTTTGTGTCTTGTGATAAATTGTCGAGACGTTTAACTATTTTCACAAGATGTAGAGAACGAACGACAAGTCAATATTTTTACAACGAACATACATTCATTCATATGTATGTATGTGATGTACTTTCAAACTTACGCTAAGCAATAAAGTAAATATTTTCTTACGTGTTGTATGAAAACAAAAATTCTATTAAGGAGCAAAAGAAAATGAACAACATGATTGTTGGTGACACATAAAAGTTGTAGTCGCTCTTAGTTTTTTTCCTAGTTTTCCGTTAATACTTATTATTCTTCCTTATGCTTTCTATATGTTTTTTATTCTGAGAGGTTTAAGTGGAATCCGGACATGAACAAGTGTTAGACATTATTGAAAAACGTGAGATTAATTTTTCTCTCCTGCAATGTTGATGCTACATAAAATCATTTATCTATGGGTTGTTGTTTGTTCCTTTTTGTTATTGCCAATGACAGTACTCGTTGTTGAGGGGATAATAAAATTGCACTTAGTTAGTTACGATGTTGTCATAAATTAAAAAAAGACTACTTTAACATTTCAAAGAGAACAGCTTCAAGAAGAGGAGACTAAATAAGCTACATATCTACAATAGAGCATTGGCTATTGCAGCCGAATTCCGAATAATTTCTGCACTACTCCATGAGACACATTATTTCGAGATATTTGCCATCAACTTATAAGCAGTAGAGTTGTTTAGTTTGCGAGCAAACTAGTTCCATTGAACGATTCACGGAACAGAGCGTATGAACTAGATCAATAGATAAAGTTCATTTTAGTTCACTGAACACTGACCGAAATATCAACGAAAGAACGATTAAATAAAGTACGATTACCAAAGTAGTTCAATATTCATTCACCAGAATGCCACGCCGTATAGTGTCAAGAGAGCATCCAAAAATGTTTAAAAACAATTACCTCGCAGTCGTTGATGGGAGTCAATGGAAAACATTCCAACTAGAAGGATTTTGAATTTTGGCATTGATACGTGAAATAGTTTTGTCTATATGAGGGTTCAAATTCGATAATTGGCTATGTGCATTTTCTCCTTATTTTCCCAAAATTAACAACATTTATTATCTTCAAATAGTGATCAAATATGATAATTACAGTTACCCAGGCGTGTAGTTCTTAGTTCATCAACTTTGTGAGGCAAATTTTAAAATTAGTGGTATGGAACAAAAGATTTATAAAAGTGTATAAAAATATCGAAATTTCGATTACACTGTGACACAAAACGGAAATCAAAGTCTGGGGGTGAAAAATTTATTTTGGAGATGAAAGCCCTTGATGTGTATACTGAGAACCCAAAAGGAAATTTTCGCCATAGGTCAAGTTTCTGACATATCGCATTGTGAAGTTTTTGATTTTTTCCCTATAATACTTGGGAAAATAGCTCCATATCTCTGTTTGACGTTATTTTAGCTTCGTTTCGAGGTGGCATGTCAAATCGATTTGCTAATCTTTTTGTGGAACATTTCATTCTTCTAACTCAATGCCCTTCATGTCCTTTTCGTCCTTTATTTCTTGAACCGTAGTGAAAGTACCACAAGATGAGATTTTTCAGCATCCAAATATTCTACAAAAATGTTGCTCAGAAGATTTTAGGTACGGTTCTCTTTGACAACTAATCGATTTTGTCCCGTTTTCATTGTCCTTTTTGACATTTAATCGGTTTTGGTTCAGAAATAAACTAAGTTTTGTTTTTCTGTATATTCGTCATTGGGTATTTATTGGTATGTACACATAACCATTGGTTATTGCTTATGTAGACATCTGGGGTGCTTCTGAAATATTTACCACAAATAGCTATTGTAATGATGAACACGTTAATAACAAATTTTCTTGGAGGATAGATCCGGTTATCTCAATTTTGGAACCGGATATTCCGACATTAAAACCGATTTTTGAACCGGTTTTAAGTAACCGATTAAACTAATATGTATACCGTTAAAAAGCTTATAGAGTTGTCAATCAAATTAAATTAATTCGCTTCTGAAAACTTTGTTAGTTGCAATTCTAGAACAAAAAAACCGTTTTCGTAAACCGTTTTTAAGGAAAAATATCAATACGCGCAAATATGGAGATCAAAGGCTGGGGGGCGAACAATTCTTTTTGGCGATGAAAGTCGATGAAGGTAATATTACGAACCCGGAAGGGCAGTTATGCCCAGACCTTTAAAAGGTCTGTTAAAATGGGTCATTTGTCTTTAGAACATTTGTTGAAAGATCTTATGTCCTTAGAAGGCCAGTTGAAAGGGATTTCTATCCCTATCCCTGCTGAAAAAGTCTTCTATTTCTAGAAGATCTGTTTAAAAATCTTCTATCTTTAGTAGATCAGTTGAAAGGCTTTCCTATATCTAGAGGACCAGTGTAAAGAAGAAGACAAATCTTTTTTTTGTACTTGCTTTTCTGTAGCTTGCTCCAATCAAGCTTGATGTCAGGAACAAGTCTGACTTCTTTATTTTTTCAAACTCATTTTATATAAAAAAATGCTTAAACCAAACATTGAGTTCTTATTCTCTTCACATATCACTCGATATTGAGTAACTCCCAACCAATAGGAAAAGAGTTCAATATCGTTACAATTACAAAGAAACAAAGCATGAATACAATGAACTCGCTATGTTGCTGACCAACTCAATAGAAAAAAATACTGAACATCGTTCTGTTTAAAAAGGACCCTCTACAATATACTGTGGTTGAACTTGTATTGAAAGAGCGGCCAAAAATACTTCCATCTAGTTTAGCAACACAAATAAAAAGAAACAAAAAAAAATTCAACTTTATGTATGGCCCTCATAGAACGGTATCCCCTGATTTCTGGCATTTTGAGGGTTAGTGTTAGAAAACCTTCTTTCAAACAATTTTTGAATTGGGAATTTTGGAATTTTGAAGGTTTTATATAAATTATTAAGTTATCGAAATTGCCGAAATGCCACTTAATATTTCCTGGAGGTAGGATACCCATAGAAAATTGTCGATTAATGTAGCTGCCCCCTTTGATGTTGTCCCCATAAATCGGTACCGCTCAATATTCGGTGTTTTTAAGTTTCTGGCCGTGATAATCAATCAAAATGGCTGAATTTTCAAAATTTTACATTGAGGACTACATTTTGACTTATGTTCATATAACTAAACCTCACAATGTATCTTCTATATATTTAAAAAGCTGAAATGTATCACATGTACATTTGAAAAAATGACAAAATCACCCTGAAAGGTTCGCTCCGTATTTTGGGTACCATTTCCAAAGTCGCAGAAAGATGCAGCTGATAGTGTGAAAATAAAATCTTTAGACTACTATTAATCTATTAAAAAAATCGTTGGGGGGAAAGAGGGGGAACATAAGTAAAACTTTACATGAAATTTAATTATACTGAAAAAATTACACTACAAAAGTCCTTCAGCCAACACGCGTATTCAATAATAAATCCCAAAAATTAACAAACACAAAACCACATAAAACTTAAGTTAATACATCGTTTATCAATATTCGAATTAAAATTTGTCAATATAGAGTTCATTTAGTTTGATATTAATATTTTACTTTCAACTAACTTTTGCAATAAATTCACATCGAAATTCAACCTGTTAAAATTTTTCTTTTTTGCTGCTATTCTCAAAGAGTACAGTAAGAAGTAATCCATAAAAAATTTATTTAAGAGAAATTTAACATGTTAGGTGTAGATTTGACCTCATTTGGTACCAAAAATTAGCTTTCATTTCTTTAATTTTGGCCAATGGCAGCGACCACTGTGCAATGGAATGACGGGTATACTAAGTTGGTATTTCCGTTTGTAACGCGTTTAAAGACCATTTCAACAGGGTTCATAGATAAAATACCCTTTTAGCAGACTTTCCACTTTCGAACAATTCTTCTAATGGCTAAAGATATAAACAGGCCTTCTAAAGATAGAATACCCTTTCCAGCAGGTCTTATAAAGACAGAAGACCTTCTAAAAATTAAAAACCCTTTCAATATGCCTTCTAAAGATTTAAAGACCCCTTCAACAGGTCTTCTGAAGGCAGAAGATACTTTCAACAAGTCTTCTAAAGACAGAACACTTTTTTCAGCAGATTTTCTATAGACAAAGTACCCTTTCAGGTCTTCTAAAAATAAAAAACTGAAAAAATATGACGATTATTCTGCTGTCCTTCCAAACGAATGATTCATGCACTACTTCAATAATGCAAAGTTGGTCGGCGTATGTGGCCAAATAACGGAGATGTAGCAATAGTCGCGAATACATCCCATTTTTTAATTTTTTTTTCGAAATCGCGCTACAGATTGCAATTTTGATCGAATCGTCACGAAATTTGGGTGTTAATGGGGGTCTCACAGAGGAAGAAGCCTATTGATTTTAATGACGGTCGAATAATATTCAGGGGTCGGTATGCCAAAAAGTTATTTGGAGAAAAGGTCAACGTTTTATTTCAAAGCCAATATCTCTGTTTCTTTAAGAGGTACATCAAAAGCAAAACAACAAGGAAAGTAGAAAATATCACCTTTACAACGACGCACAGTGGTTCAGAATCGTTTTTTCCTGGTCAAAATTCTGTATCTTTTGAACGGATAGAGATATTTTCACAATTCTCTTGTTAGACAGATAACACAATCAGCTTTCCGGTGAATTATAAGCGGTCAACTTCGGTGTGGTAGTTGAAGAGGAATTCAAGGTCAAAGTTGAACTTTTGATTTTTTTTACAATTTTTCATCAAAATATCAGTGTTTTTTTGTTTTCATATCTTCTTATATATTAAAGATGGTCAAACGACAATAAAAAACTATAAAATGCAAAAAAACAAACAAAAAACATTTTCAAAAAAAAAAAAAAAATTTTTTTTTCAAAATTTTTCAAAAAAAAATTAAAATTTTTTCAAAAATTAAAAAAGATACTCCTTGGAGTTTCATAAAACTTATATAACTTATATAAAAACTCATATACTCCAAAAAAAATTAATTTGTGTAAAAAAGCTGTAATTCATATGGGGAATGGTATGGAAAACAGTCATTTTTATCCATGTAATTTCCATAAATATCTGTTACAGTTTCCGAGAAATAGGCATTTCTTTCTCCAGAAGTTTGTAAAAATTACGTATTTCTTCAACATGGGAAAATGTTCGTCTTTAGGGGCATCCCACGCCCGCATCTTCCAATATTTTGACCAAATTTTTTGGTTTCCTTAGTTTCAATATGTTTACTATCGAATCCCATATAGAAATTAAATAACTGTGACAAAAAAATTTTGATTTTTGTCCAGGAAAATCGTTTCTTGAACCATTGTGCGACGTAAAGTAGGTTGTCGTAGGTGGTCAAACAACAGAGATATCGCGGTAGTCGGTAATGCATCCCATTTTCCTATTCTTTTGTAATCACGCTACAGGTCGCAATTTTTATCGGATCGTCACGAATTTTTTTTTTGGAGTTGTTATGGGTCCCGCAGAGGAAAAAGCCTATTAAGTTTGGTGATAGTCGGTTCAGGAGTCCGAATAAGCAAAAAGCTTATATGGAGAAAAGTCAACGTTTTTTTCTTATGCGAATATCTCCGCTTCTGGTAGGAGTATTCCAAAAGAAAACCCCGTCAATGGAAAAAGAAAAGATCTTCTTTATATTGATGCAAAGTATGTTGGCGTAAGTGGGCAAACAACCGAGATATTGCAAAATTCAGTAATATACCCAATTTTTCCATTTCTTGTAATCACGCTACAGGTTGGAATTTTGATCGGATAGTCACGAAATTTTCGGGGTTGAAGAAGCCTATTGATTTTGGTGATAGTCAGATAATATTTAGGGGTCAATATTGGGGAAGGAAAAACTCATGTGGAGACAAATTGAAAGTTTTATTCTTTGTGAATATATCGGCTTTCTGTAGGGGTATTCCAACGGCAAAGCCTGTCAATGGAGAAGAAAATATTAACTTTATATTGGTGTAAAGTAGGTTGGCGAAGGTGGTCAAACAAGGGAGATATCACAATAGTCGGTAATGCATCCAATTTTTTCATTTTTTTTTCATTTTTACAGGTCGCAGTTTTGATCGGATGTTCACGAAATATTGGTTACTTATGGGGGTCCCAGAGAGAAAGAGGTATATTATGTTTGGTGGTAGTCGGATTATATTCCCTAGAAGAAATTTTTACCAGTGTAAAGCTTATGCACAGGGGTAGTGGTGTAGGGTATAACATGGTCGGCCCTGTTCCGACTGTAGCCTTTACTCACTTGTTTACTTTTTGAGACATATGTGGTTTCTAGGATTTCTCGTATATTCTTTCTGAATTTCGGCTTATTGAGGTATTTGGTGCACCAAACACGCAAATGCTGTCCAATGTTGATGCAATTTTGAAAATGTCAGACTAGCAAAAAGTTTGCCAAATTATATTGAAATCGGTTCAGATTTAAAATCGGCTCAGCTCCTATATATACAGTATCGGCCAATACTTAATCACACCCTCAGTTTATTTTTTTAAAATTAATTTTTTTAAGGGCGAAGATATATATGGGGCTATATCCAAATCTGAACCGATTTTCACCAAAAGCAATAGCGTTCTTCTTATAGCTAAAACATCAATGAGTATTTTTTTAAATTAAAATTGTAAATTGTAGTTTATTTATTGGGTGTTTTACCTTTTTAATAAATGGGATGATATAAATAACTCAAACACCATTAAAAAAATATTAAAACAAAATCTCAAAAGTTTAACTTTGACTTTGAGGTCGGCCTTACGAAAATAAGTTGACGTAACCAGAAATACATCTCGGTCCCAAACACAAAATATTAAATCTTGCAATGCTATAATTTTATGCTCCATACTTCTCTCTATTATGGCTCGAATGTTCCAAAACCTGCACCTAAGTCGTAACCTTGCAATATAAGAAGGTTTATTGGGACAAACTGTATTGATTAGGTCTGTTAGTTAAATAATTAGGCTCATAGTTTATGAAGCCTACCCCTCAAACGCCTAAAAATATAGCCTGGAAACTTCCAGAACTACTTTTGTCACCAACGAATTTATGTAAATTTAGGTCCACCACTAAAGTTATAGTTTTTAGTCTAAGAGATTACACGTGTTCGCATCACTACCACACTTACAGTCATTTTCCCTCGCGCTAGAACAATATATCTGCAATTTTCCCATTCTTGATATTAAAATACTCAGCTTAAATGCGGATTCTATGTAGTATTTTTTCCATCGAACAACAATCACAGAGACAAATTTTCAAACAGAACTAAATCATCTCAAAATTACACCAAAAAAAAAAGAATTCCAAAAACAAACAAAAATCAAATACATTCTGCATTGTCCTCCTCTTTTAAATGTGGAAGACATTTCAAGGTTATAGCTTTTATCAATTAATGGCAACAAATAAATTAATTATCTCATCAAAGTTTCATAAGTTTTTGTATTCAGGTTGCTCAAACAAGTTTTCATCATTTATCTTCATCAACAATCTTGCACGAGGTATAAATGAACACAAGTTAGATTTTCCAGGTTTAATGGTGGTAGTGTGTCAATCTTCTAGAAAAAACTTTTCGTCACAATCTAAGCAAAAATCATTCCTATGGAATTCACATTAAATATTTATTACCCAAAACACTTGCTAGGCAGATATTACGGCACAAGAATAACTGTTAACATAAAACTGACACCATGTTACATAAATAGAATAAACAGCAAACAGTGGCAAAAGGAAATGCGAAAAATCCCAGGGAATTAAAGTAAGGAATGAGGTCTTAGTTAAGATATAGCCTAAGGCTAGTTATCTTTTACGAACACCCACACACAAAGGATACACAAAGACAATTCTTAAAGCCATTTTTGAGATCCCACATAAATTAAGTTATGGAAGGACAAATACAAACAGTAACAAAAGAAATAACAATAAAATAGCAACTATCTGACCCACGGAAAGTGTGAGCGAGTAATGTAAACAATAAAAGTTGCCTACAAACCAACCGTGTTTGTGATTTGATATGAGGAGGTAGAGACCACGACAATTGGCGCCCTAAGGATAAATTCAATTGTGAAAAAAGACGACCGCATACCCTGATATTGTCATGGCTTTTAATGTGTGTATCCGTTTGTTTATTTGTCATCTATGACATTGACCATTGACTTGTAGAAGCTTAGTGTGATGTAGGTGATGAAGATGGTAACGTTAAATTGCTCTCTCATAAAAGTCTGTAAAGGATTTACACATTGTCTTGTATGTCGTTGTTATCGTTGCCTAGCCTTAGGAATGTTTGAAATCAGGATTTAAATGACAGAATATTTCCTTTAGCAACAAGGGGTTTCTTTTTCTACATGATTGCTTTTGCATTTAATTCACACATTTTTATGGTCAATTGCTGTGGCAAAAAGGCAGGGTTATTGTTTATGGAGGTATTATAGGGAATACGTTTGCAAAAAAGGATTTGTTATTTTTTTGTAGGGTACATACAATGGAACAGGTCATACAATAGAACAGGACATACAATGGAACAGGAAAACTAATAAGCTTAGAATTGCAAAAACTCAGTGATGCTGAAATTTACATTCCAAATATCTCTTATTCATTATTTTTGGAATAAAGAGATAAAGGTTTTTATGACTCTACCACATACAAAATTAGGTGGATCCTAAATTAATTTTTGTCCTTCAAGGAAAATTTTTTCAATTCATTATTAATTTTTGTGCAACATTTTTATCAAAAAATATTTGCCTAATTTTTATTTGTTATTTATAATTTGATGTTAATAATTTTTTATTTATAATTCTTTATTTATTATTTATTACTTACTTAGCTGGCCCATTACAGAACATTTGTTCTATAGACCGAACTAAGAAAAGATCTGCAATTCTCTCTGTTTGGTTGGTTGGTTCACGTGGTGGCTATACTTTATAGCCTCAATTAGTATGTAAGAGATACCGTTTTGAAAAACCACACCACTCGTTCAGAGAATTGCTATTTCGTTGTTGCATGTTGGCAGTTAAATCTAGCCTGATGAGTTAAGGAATGGCAGAAGGTCTCCCAGACCTACTTCTGTTATCTCTGTGATATCACGAAGGAACAGTTATCCTAGAGCTTTAAATAGTCGTTGCATTTGTGCAGGACAGGAACAGAGGAGGTGCTCAACAGTTTCCTCCTCTTCTTCATTCCCGCAGCTACGGCAGTGGTCATTGTGTAGATTTAAACGTTTTGCGTGGGTACCTATTGCCCAGTGACCGGTTAACACTGCAAAAAGTCTTGCCAGGTTCCGTCGCGTTTGATTGATTAGGAACTTAGTTCGTTTGGCGTTGTATTGAGGCCATGTTGATTTTGATATCTGGCATGCTGCCGTTTTGTACCATCTACTTTCTGCCAATGATAGATAGTGTTTGAAGATATCCCCTTTAACTACTCCCATTGGTATTGCGACTGACGCCTTTGGGAGTTCGTTAGAGGCGGATCCTGCTCTAGCTAACTCGTCTGCTTTTTGTGAGATCTACTCTTGACAGAGCCCTAGTTTGGCAAGTTCTTCTTTACAATCTTTCACTAGCTTTGATGTGACTGATGAGACGACTCATAGTCTCATCACAAATGCACCCAAGAAACTAATGGAAAAATAACCTAAGAGAATGAAAACACCCGCGTTAGCGATGTTCGTTTCGTTGCTTTAGAGAGAGACTCAACTTTATTTACATTCTACCTTAAAACTAAATCTTACAATCTAACAATAACACACATACACATACATTCCGTTTGGACGCACATTAGAAATGCACGCTGCATCTATAAATACATTATGACGCCGTGCACACACACGTTGCGCCGATAATGGAAAATACATATTTTATTATCGACCCTTTGCTATCTTTACTATTTTGGGTACGACATTTGTTCCATTATTTATGACAGGCAGTTGGTTATTTTTAAACATAGATTCATAGACCACATGCATTCAAAAGAAATCTACCTGACTCTATTTACACAGAAAAGAGCCTTCTACAAAATTCACCATTCTCCCCGCCTTAAAAGATCCTAATCTTTTAACTGTTAGGACAGGACATTGAACATTTTCTTGCTTGCTATCTGACTCCATTTACATAGACTAATTTAGATACAGAACTAAACAGTTTCTGGTCTTAAAGCAATCTAATTCTTTAACTAAAATGTATGTATGTTATTTTTTACTAAAGAAGAATATTATCATAATCCTTATCATAATGTAATATTTTTCATTACTTATTTTCTAAGTTAATAATAAACAACATATAAAGACTTATAATGACTTAATTCTAGGTGATGGCACCCAACACCTTCAGCAACCAGTATGGATGATGACTTTTTTTCCCTCGATGAAAGACGTGGTAAATCCATTTTCTTCTTGGAGGATTCTTCTCGGCACTAGAAATTTCTTCATTAATTATACTATGATTGGACACATGACGTATAATTCTACGCTTGACACGATCTGCACCGGCAACTTCTTCATTGGCATTATATAGTGTTGTCTTTATGTTTTCTCCACTTTTCCATTTTCGTGGCTTCATCATTATTTTTGTTGGTGGTTCTTGTGCTGTATCCGTTACAAACCTTTGAGATACGGTAGAACCGCCATCGATTTGCACTTCATTGGTACCTTTTTGTTGTACCTTTGCCTTAGGATCACCTTTGGAAATTTTGATGTCATATTCTCTGCTAGTTACAACCCATTCCGTTTGGCTACTAACTTCTTCGTCATACAATAGTTTTTCGTAGACAACACTTTCTTGTAGCTGTTGTAATTCAGCGTCTACTTTGGTAATCTCAGAAGCGTGGCGTCTTCTTTCATTGGCGAGCAATTTTTCCAAATCACAATTTCGGCCATTCAATGCAGCATTTGTAGATTCCAACATACTAATGCGAATATACAGGCTTTCAATATTTTGATGAGAGACATCTAGTTCTTCGATAGTACGTGAAGCTGCAACGGACTCACGATTGGGTTCTGCTTGGAGATCCTTAATCTTTTGCTCGTACAGCATTTTCATTTTACGCATTTGTCCTTCGTGTTGTTCGCGCAACTCTTGCAGCGACTGTTGTAATAAGGCCTTATACTGCTCACAAAGACGCTCATCCACCACACTGATTTCAAGTTGGTGGCTAGAATATATTTCATCAATTTCTCGCAAATGGTTCTGCTCCTTAAACGTGAGTTCATCGCGTAGACTTTGAATGCGGTTTTGCAAATCAGTACGGATCATAGACTCAGCGTTTAAATATTTACGAGCTTCGTCCAATTGTTTTCGTAGACACTCCGATTCTTTCTGCACTTCACCAAGTTTTTCCACAGCCTTTTCCTTTTTAGCATGAGGAGTATTGTATTTGGCACTAACGTCAGCAACCTGTGACCCATATATGCGAGCCTTTTCTTCAGAAATTGACAAGCCTTGGTTCTTTGATCCAATCTGGCATTCAACTGCTCATTTTTCTCACGCAGTTGGTTGACTTCACTTTCGAACTTTAGCGAAACATCAGCGCGAACGTTTTCGTTTTTCCTTTCAGTAGTTTCCCCTACACTACCTGTAAACTTTACTATTTTCTAAATTTTAGGAATAGTCACATTTTCAACTTTCCTAATTGAATTACTATCTACCTGTCTAGTATTTATCTTGGGAACCCATTTCCCATTGATCTCTTCATAATCTTTTACTTTCACCTCTTTAGGTGCTACTCTAGAAATTTTCCCAAATCTCACCATGCGGTAACAAATTTGTAAAAAATTGAAATTCTCTACGATATTATCCTCTTTAGGAAACTCATTCCAATATTGCATCAGTACTGATGACGCAATATCATATCTGTCTTTGACATCTTCTACACTTAGAAACTCATTCCTTATCTCAGTCTCCAGCGCATTTAATGAATATTCAAACTCTCTAATTAAACCTCCTTTTAATGTTTTTGAATGGCGCAGTATGTTTCTTTTTTTATACTGTTCCAATGGACTTAAGCTGTCCATCTCAGCTATATATTTATATCTAGAAAGAATTCGTGTATCTAACGAATCCTTCTTTGATTCGGTCCCAAAATCTATCCTTACTTGACGATTTAAGAAGTCGAACTTTTTTATTGCATACCGCACACCTGAGGCGAATATGCTATGCATTTCATATGGAAATTTTCCCATATCACGGAGCTCCCTATCATTGTCTAAAAAATCCCTTCTTGCTTCCGTGAAGGAACTACCAACTTTAAACAACTTTTCCCTTGTTTCCCTGGTTACACTTTTCTGAGCAATTTTGCTCAGTTCGAAATAAAGCGAAACAATGTATTCGCCCAACACCCTTTGATGTTGGATGAAATCTTGAAAATTCATTTTCACGTAATACACTTTTTGTCACTTTATTTATTTTATTATAAAAATTGGCCTAACACAATCTTTGCTTCGACTGTGCGCCTTTCTATAACCTAACGAATAAACCTAACGTAGTCACTTTTAACTACGCGCCTATTTCGTTATACCACTACGCGCAAACTAACACACTTTTCTTTCTTGAAAATGTGAGCCTACCACGTCACTACACTTAACACGAATAAACTACACAAATTTCTTTTTTGAAACCGCGAGCCTATCACGTCGGGGTCACCAAATGATGAGACGACTCCTCGATCTCATCACAAGTGCACCCAAGAAAACTAAAGGAAAAATAACCTAAGAAAAAGAAAACACACGCGCGATGCGATGTTGTTCGTTTCGTTGCTTTAGAGAGACTCAACTTTATTTACATTCTACCTTAAAACTAAATCATACAATCTAACAATAACACACATACACATACATTCCGTTTGGACGCACATTAGAAATGCACGCTGCATCTATAAATACATTATGACGCCGTGCACACACACGTTGCGCCGATAATGGAAAATACATATTTTATTATCGACCCTTTGCTATCTTTACTATTTTGGGTACGACATTTGTTCCATTATTTATGACAGGCAGTTGGTTATTTTTAAACATAGATTCATAGACCACATGCATTCAAAAGAAATCTACCTGACTCTATTTACACAGAAAAGAGCCTTCTACAAAATTCACCAGTGACAACGTTGGACTTTAGTGAAAGGAGCGCCGCTTGATTGTTGACGAAGATTTCTATTGAGTTTGCTGTGTGATGCTGTAAAAGTTCAGTACAGTCACCTTTATTGCCAGTATCTCCGCATGTGTATATGTTTGCTTCTTCCGAAAACACACCGGATACGACTCCACATTTCATCATGGAGCCGTCCGTGTATACCCTAGTGTCATATGTTATCAATGGTCCCTTGTGGCCCGGGATCCAAGTGAGAACTACTCTTGACAGACGCCCTAGTTTGGCAAGTTCTTCTTTACAATCTTTCACTAGCTTTGATGTGACAACGTTGGATTTTAGTGCAAGGAGCGCCGCTTGATTGTTGACGAAGATTTCTATTGAGTTTGCTGTGTGATGCTGTAAAAGTTCAGTACAGGCCTCCTTTATTGCCAGTATCTCCGCATGTGTATATGTTTGCTTCTTCCGAAAACACACCGGATCCGACTCCACATTTCATCTTGGAGCCGTCCGTGTATACCCTAGTGTCATATGTTATCAATGGTGATCCATTACTCCATTCTCTTCCGCTTGGAAATTTGATTACAAAAGGCTGATCAAAATCCATTATAGGTACGCAATAATCAGCAGTGGTTATTATTTCTTTCGGAAGTTTTTGAAGCATGCACGCATGTCCGTAAGCTCTGTCTCTCAACATTCCTAGAGCTTGGAGTCTTACCGCATTACATGTTGCTGTTGCTTCGATGTGTAAATCAATTGGCAAAATGTGCGTCATTATATTGAGGGCTTCGACCGGACACGTTCGCATCGCCCCTGTTGCCCCGATGAATGCAGATCTTTGTATGCTGTATAGATTTTTCTGTGTTGTTTTATTTTCCACTGCTGGCCACCATATGCTGTTGTACATCCATAACACCATTTTAGGTTTGAGGCCCCAACGGCTTCCAAACAATTTGCGGCATGCGTAATATGCAACAGTTGCTTTGTGAGCGCGGTGGTCCACATTACGTTTCCATGACAGCTTTGAATCTAGGATGACTCCTAGGTACTTGGCATGATTTGATAGGGGTATTACCTGACCTCGTAGTCTTGGTAGATTAGGTATTGCATATTTGGTCTTTGTGGTGAATAGCACCATCTCAGTTTTCCTGGATTCACTCCCAGACCACATATTGTGGCCCAAGTATCTAGCGATCTCAGGGCTCCGCTCATAATGTCACTTATTACGGTCGGAAACAAACCAGAGACGAGTATTACCACATCGTCCGCATAGGCAACCACCTTAATCCCATGTGGTTAAGTTTATTAAGAATTTCATTGATGACAAGAAGCCAAAGTAATGGCGAGATAACTCCCCCCTGTGAAGTTCCTCTGTTCACGTGCTTTGACAGTGTATTGTTTCCGAGTGTGGCATTAATAACTCTGCTTTGCAGCATGGTGGTAATCCAACTACTGATGAGTGGTTCCACGCCGAAGTTATCTAGTGCTTGTTTTATAGCTGATGTACTGACGTTGTTAAAGACACCTTCTATGTCTAGCAAAGCAGCTAAAGTAAATTGTTTGTGCTCTAAGGACTTCTCTATAGTCCTAACGACTTCATGTAGGGCTGTATCTGTCGAGCGCCCTTTTATGTAAGCATGTTGGCTAGAAGATATGATGTTTGAGTTGTCCATCTTTTCTCGAATATAAACGTCGAAGAGTCTTTCAGGCGTCTTAAGTAGAAATGATGAACGGCTTATTGGTTTGAAGTCTTTAGCATTTTCGTGACTACGTTTTCCTGCTTTGCGTATGAAGACAACCTTTACCTGTCTCCAACTCGTTGCAACGTAGTTAAGGAATATACATCTACTATAGATGTATACTAGCCAAGGATTTATTATTTTCTCTGCACATTGTAGCATTTTTGGTATGATTCCATCTGGTCCTGGAGATTTGTAGGGAGAGAAGCTGTTTATAGCCCACGTGACTTTACTCGGACTTATTATCTTATCAACTTCACTGTTGTTTTTATCTGCAGCTATAATGGGTCGCATTTCTTCGGTACTGTCCGAGCAGCCGGGGAAGTGCGTAGTAAGAAGGATTTCAAGATTCGGCTGAGTTTTCTGACCAGGTGTCGTTGTTTCTCTTTATATAGGTAGGATTCGAATGACCTTTTGCCATAACTTTGCTTAGTCTGGCTGTGTCTTTGGTATTTTCTAAGGAACCGCAAAAATCAATCCATTATTGCTTTTTTGCTTTGGCTATGGCTTTTTGTACTCTTTAGCTTATCCTTGTACAACTGCCAGGATCCGAATTGGTTGCTGGCGTTGAAAGCTTTCCGTGACTCTTTACGCAGTTCTGATGTCCTGTTTACTGCTTCGCTTTTTGGAATACCGCGCCTTTTCATCTCATCATCCACTTGTTTGCGCCATCTATTCCTTGGCCTGCCAATTCTGCGTGCACCGCCATGTGGCTTCAATTTATACGCCTTTTTAGCGGGTTCAACATCGCTCATTCTTATTATATGCCTAGCCAACGCAATCGTTGCATCTCGATACGTTTAACTATACTGATGTCGTTGTATAGGAGATACAGCTCGTGGTTCATACGACGTCGATATTCACCGTCATCGCATATCGGTCCGTAGATCTTTCGAAGAATTTTTCTCTCAAACACGCCAAGCACTGCCTTATCTGCTTGCGCAAGTACCCAGGCTTCGGAACCATACATCAGCACGGGTAGTATCAGTATTTTGTAAAGCGTTATTTTTGGTTGAAGAGTTGTGGCTTTGTTTTTAAAGTGCTTACTTAAACCAAAGTAGCATCTGTTGGCCAATACAATTCTTCTTTTTTTATTTCACAAATGATGTCGTTTGTTGTGTTTTCGGCGTTGCCGAGGTATACGAAGTCTTTTACTACCTCAAAATTATAGGAACCAACTTCAACAGTTGGTCCGATCTCAATGGACGCATTGCGCGTCTACACCATCAGCTTGGTCTTCTCGCCGTTTACCGCCAGATCCACATTAGCAGATTCTCCTTCGACCTTCATAAAGGTATCGGTTACTTCTTTTACTGATCGTCCCATGATGTCTATATCATCAGCATAAGCAAGTAACATGTGACTATTGGTGTAGATTGTGACACTTCTTTTGACGTTTGCCTCTCGTATAACCTTTTCTAGCAGGATGTTGAAAAGATCACACGAAAGGCTGTCTCCTTGCCTGAAACCCCTTTTGGTACAAAACCCTTTGGAGATGTTCTTTCCAATTTTAACTGAAGATCTTTTGTCAGTTAGAAACATTTTACAAAGCCGATACCAAATTCAGACATGGCTTGGAATACCTTGAACGCAGCGGGCTGTCGGGCTGCTTTATAACACTGTGCAACAAAATGGAGGTGAAAGTCTTGGGGAAGAAAGGCCTTGGTGAGTATATTAAGAACCGCGAAGGACAGATCCGCCGTGAGTCGGACGAAAAGGACATTGAAGGAAGCGAGTTAGAAGGTCGCAGTGCTCTACGAAAATAATCCCTATTCGATTCGACTGCAGACATGTCATCTCAAAAATAAGCTAAAGCAACAGTGAAAGAAGATATAACGCTAATTCCTGATGCCTTACAGGGTCTCTAGCAAAAATTTCATCACGCCATAACGCGGAAGTTCGACTCATGGCGGATCTGTCCTTTGGGATTCTTAATATACTCACCAAAGGCCTTCATCTCCAAAAGGAATTATCTCTGCCCCAAAATTTTTGTTCACAGTGTAATCGACAAAAATGTGGTAAGTGTCGACCTGCATCTCTTGGGTCTTCTCCAGGATTTTCCGCAGGGTAAATATCCGGTCAATGGTGGACTTGCCAGGTCTAAAGCCGCATTGGTATGGTCCAATAATTTCGTTGACCATGGGCTTTAGTCTTTTGCACAATATTCCTGACACTATCTTGTAGGCGATAGGGAGGAGACTTATGCCCCTATAGTTGGAGCATAAAGTCTTATCTCCTTTGTTATGGACGGGACACAGGATGCTCAGGTTCAATCGTCGGGTACGCGTTCTTCCTGCCAAATGGAGCTAACTAGCTGATGTATACACCTTATCAGCGTGTCGCCTACGGTTTTAAACAGCTCGGCTGGTTGGCCATCAGCTCCTGCTGCCTTACTATTCTTCAGCCGGTTTTTTGCTATCTTTACCTCATCTTGGCCGGGTGGTATACATTCAATACCATCTTCTGGGATTGGATCTGTCGTATCTTCGTCGTCTTCGCTGGATACCAACAGGTTTGAAAAATGCTCTTTTCATATCCTGAGCACACTATCTGTATCAGTTATCAGATTACCTTGCTGGTCTCTACAGGAGGATGTACCAGTTCCAAAGCCATCAGTTTGATGTTTTACTCTTTGGTAGAATTTACGGACATCATTCTGTCTCCTGTACATCTCGATTTTTTCACACTTCCGCTTTTCCATCTCTTTCTTTTTCCTGCGGAAAAGACATTTCTCCTCTCTCCTTTTCTCCCGATACCTCTCTCGTGCGCTACGCGTTGCTACTGATTGTAAAGTAGCCTTATATGCCGCATTTTTCTCTTCGGTAGCAGCACGACACTCCTGGTCATACCTTGGATTCCTTGGTGGAGGTCTCTGGTATCCAAGTACTGATTTTGCGGCTGTTTGCATGGGGTGGGCAATGTTTTGCCATTGTCCTGATATGTTATCGGGATGAGGAGTGCTTTGATTAAGCAATTGGGCTAGTTGAGTGGAATATGCTGTGGCTATCTGTTGTGATTGCAGCTTACCGATGTTCAACTTCCGTGTTGTGTCTGTTCGCACTTTGTTTGCTACGTTTAATCTGGTACGTACCTTTGCTGCAACAAGGTAGTGGTCCGAGTCTATGTTTGCACCTCGGAACGATCGTACATCCAACACGCTTGATACATGTCTTCCATGTATCACAACGTGATCAATTTCATTTCTTGTTCTTCGATCTGGCGACAGCCAGGTACCCTTATGAATATCGAGATGATTAAATCTGGTACTGCTGACTACCATGTTTCTTGCAGCTGCAAAGTCTATCAGCCTCATACCATTGTCAGATGTTTCACTTTGGAGACTGAATTTCCCGACTGTTGGGCCAAAGATATTCTCCTTTCCAATTTTGGCATTAAAATCGCCTAGTATAATTTTAATGTCATGGGTAGGACAACGGTCATAAGTTTCTTCTAGGCGCTCGTAAAATATATCTTTAGTCTGTTCGTCCTTATCTTCAGTGGGAGCATGAGCGCAAATAAAGCTGATGTTGAAGAATTTTGCTTTTAATCGAATTCACAGCAAGGCTTTCATTCACTGGGGTGAAGCTGGAAACCAGATGTTTATACCTCCGACCAACTACAAATCCGCAACCAAACTCATGCTTTGTGTCATGGCAGCTATAATACAGTGCGTCACCTTTCGGTGTTGTTGTGACGCCTTTCCCAATCCATCGTATTTCCTGTATGGCGGTAATGTCGGCCTTGTACATTTCAAGTACATCTGCCAATGCGTAAACTGCACCTTCTTTATAAAGAGTGCGAACATTCCAGGTGCAGATTCACAGATCATGGTCCTTAAAACGTTTGCGGCGTTCGTCAACTTTAGAGGGGTTTGGTTTTCACGGTGCTCTTGAATCAAATTTAAATGGAAGGTGCTTACACCATGGAAGTTTTTGCGGATTCTGAAACTACGATGTTCATAGATGAGAAAAATCAAAAAACAAAAAAAAATCGCCGGAGCGCTTTTTAAATAAATCGCGATTCAAGTTGACATTTTTAGGGGTTGTTTAGGTTTTCACGATTTTGCTCAGAAACCACAAGTCCCATCAAAATAAGACTGAAGAAAATGTTGTAGCTATCGAAATTCTGTACAATATTGAGCTTTATGGTATTTTCGTAGGTTTTACCATTTTTGAGATATTGAAGTTCAAATTGGGACAATGCACTGACTGTATCGCCCCCTTATAAAACAATGTCATGAAGGGTGCGCCTTAACTAACTTTTAATGAACACCGCTTACACAGGGGAAGTTTTTGTGAATTCTGAAACAGCAATGTTCATAGATGAGAAAAATCCAAAAACAAGAAAAAATCGCTGTAGGGATTTTTAAATGAATCGCGGTCAAAATTCACACTTTTAGGTGTTGTTTAGGTTTTCACGATTTTGCTTGGAATCCGCAAGTCCAATCGAAATGGAGGTCAAGAAAACGTTGTAGCTGTGAAAATTCTCTACAGGATTCACGTTTATGATTTGTTCTCAGGCTGTACGATTTTTGAGATAAAGGTGCTCAGTTTACATTTTTAGGTTTTTTTGTTAGGGTTTCGAGATTTTGCTTGAATACGGCATGTCTTATCGGCATGGGACCTGAGAAAATCTTATAGCTGTGAAAATTCTGTTCACGACTGGCTTATGTAATTTTTCCTAAGTTGTACCATTTGTTAGATATATAAGTTTAAGTTGGGAAATTGCAGTCATGGCATTGTTTTATAAGGAGACGATACAGAATTGAATTGAATTGAATTTGAATTGTCCCAATTTCAACTTCTATATCTCAAAAGTTGTAAAACCTACGAAAATATCATTAAGGTCAATCTTGTAGAGAATTTTGATAGCTATAACATTTTCTTAATTCCCATTTTGATAGGACTTGCGGTTTGCAAGCAAAATCGCAAAAACCCAAACAACCCTTCAAAATGTCAACTTGAATCGCGATTTATTTAAAAAGCGCTCCGGCGATTTTGTTGTTTTTTGATTTTTCTCATCTATGAACACTGTATTTTGAGAATCCGCAAAAACTTCCCAGGTATAAGCACCTTCCATTTAAATTTGATTCAAGAGCACCGTGTTTTCTTTTCTTTCGTTTTTTAATAGTAGGCTGTTTTTTTTCTAGGGGAGGGTTACTAACCCGACGCCCAAACCCAAGTTTTTACCTTTAACGGATGTTAAAAGGCAGTTCCCCAGGTGACACCACTGGGAGGTCAGTGTCCACTTGAGATGAAAGAGGGACCAAGATAAATCCTAGGCTTTGCCATGTTAAAGCCGGTCAGGACCGTTCCTTGGTATCTTCCATTCCCCATTATTTATTATATATTATTTATTACTTACTACGTATTATTACAATATTCTTAAATAAATAGCCACCATTTTATTCGAAATAAATCTCCCTAAATATTTAAGACATTGAAAGTAATATTTCATTTTAGTACTAAATTTCATTAACTTCTTTCATTCTTTACAGATTTCCAGCTAAACATCGGCACGTGCCTCAATTACGGATATAATAAAACGTGTGCTTCCTTCCCAATTGGCAAAAGGTCACAGTTTCTTCGGACATATGTTACAAATGCAGTATAGAGGACAATTGAAAACGCCAATTCCAAGAAACAACGTAACGTTTAATAATAAAAACCAACAACAATTACCGCACCTGACCACCACCAAACGATGGCCAATGAAAATGATGATGAAACTAGCTATCAAAAAATTTCAAATGTAATTTCATCAGAATATTATGGAAAAATTAAATTAATTTTGGAAAATTTATTGGCCCAACAGAAGGAGGCATCAATGGCAGTAAAACCAAAACAAATCGAAATGTATGAAGAAATACTGTTATGTGCGAAAATGTCGAAACAAAAGTTCATTCTGCAATAACCATTAAAAAAACTTAACTGTGTAATGCCAAAAAGAAAGAACAATTAACAACACTTGAATAAACTTTTTAATTATCTACCGTAAACCTGACTGTTTTTCTCTTGAAGTCCCAAAGAGAAAAGTTCAATTCGAAAAACATCACAAAGAACCTACGAAAGCATTAATAAACTCAATCAACTGGCTGGCTACTGTTTGTTTGCGTGTGCGCGCTCGTAAATTTATTCGAATTTGTTTGAAAAAAAATTTGCATAAATTTGTTTTCGTCCTCTTAAAACAGCAGCAAAGTAAACAGAACAAGTGAAAAGTTAAAGGGCATACCAAAGCACACATTGAAACATTTTATCGTTTGAAACTTAAAAACCAAAGGTCCTGCTCTATTTAACTGTTAACCTCTAAACTTCCTCATCATCATCGTCATCACAAACCCACTTTACCTAATCACACCATGTCAGAGTTTCGTTTCTTTGCCTTTACCGATTTTGAATTAAGTTACAATCGTTCGCAGAGTTTAATAAATCTGCCCTTTGCCCCATTTCAACCTACCCGCAAAACAACCACCGATGAAATCTCAACCGAATTAAATGTCCCCTATGCTGTGTTCGAAATACTCGTTGCCATATGTGCTGTCATTGGTAATTTGATGGTGATTGTGGTGTTCCAGCGTGAAAGAAAATTACGCCGCCGAACCAACTATTACATTGTCTCATTAGCGATAGCAGATTTTTTGGTTGGTTCCTTGGGAGTACCATTTGCAATATTGGCCTCAATTGGATTACCCACAAATTTACATGCCTGCCTATTTACCATGTCACTGCTGGTGGTGTTGTGTACAATTTCGATATTTTGTTTGGTTGCTGTTTCAGTGGATCGTTATTGGGCCATTTTATATCCAATGGCATATTCAAGGAATGTACGAACCAGGACAGCAATAGGTAAGTGTATTAATAAAACATACTATTTATACATACATATGTAAGTTGGGGGAACTGATGAAATTATTTATGTTTGAACATGTGATTGTCCTTGATTTCTAAAAAAGAAGGGCTTTAGAAATAGAATAGGCTTTAGAATAGAAATCTACCCCGTGCATAAATCGCTCAGTGAGTCACTGTAAAAAATGTCATATCCAAAAAGCAAACAGAAAACGACACGATGCAAACTTACATGTGCATTTAAAAATATTTTGTGAATCAGTCAGACGACATTCCAAGCAAACTATGTGACACAGACAAGCCTCTCCTGAAAATGACAAGCCTTTGCCGTTTAGCAACAACATTGACGACAATGAGGATGACAAGAAAAGTTAATCAAATTGGTCAAGTATTCTCGTATGTACTACGATGACCACCCACCATTTTAAGAGTAGACAACGCTAATTAAAAAATAACAATGAACACTAAACGCTTAACTTTATTAAAAGTTCTTCTGTTGATAGCTGGTGGTTGGTCATAATAAAGTACCATAAAGTAGAACGTCATCATCATGTGAATACAACAAAAATATTATATGTGCCGTAAGTCATCTAATCATCGAAAGCAATTTAAAACTTTTTTCACATTAAAAAAATTTATCAGATGAAGGAAAAAGTTAAGTGTAAGGACAAAGAGTTATGGTAGAAAAGTCCGTTGGGGAGGTCTTGGTGAGATCTTCTATCCACAAAAGACAGTGAGGAGGTCTCCTATCGGTAGAAGACCATTAAGAGGTCCCCTAGCAGAAGGGGTATTCTCTAAAAGGGAATAACGGCCCTAACGACCCCACGGACTCTAGTCTTACAGGGGCTTACCAGTCCCTCGGTTACATGGGACCGAAACTGGAAGTAACTCGGTTACGAGATCCAACCAGAGGTCCCGTTTCTGATACCGCAGGTGGAGTAGACAATTGGGTAATCAACTCTCCACACCATTACAGGTTTTCTACGTTCCTGTCGTGCGCACTTACACAAAATAGTTGCCGTTCGCCAGCTCCAGAACGGAAGAGAGGAGAATAGGCCTCGTTCCCAGCAGTGAAAAAGCTACTACCATGTACTTGTAGTGATTAAACTGTTCCAACATTTTAAGACTTGTGTTACAATTTGCCTATTCATTGATCGTTCCTTACTTATTGGGCGCCCAGTTCCATCTGTATGGAATTTAAAGTAGCGTCAACTACGAAGGGTGACGTAGGGGATGCAAGGTACCAAGCAACGGTCCTGACTGGCTTTAACATGGCAAAGCCCAGGATTTATCTTGGTATCTCTTTCATCTCAGGTGGACACTGACCTCCCCGTGGTGTCACCTGGGGAACTGCCTTTACCCATAAGAACATTAAAAACTTGGGTTTGGGCGTCGGGTTAGTAATCCTCCCTAGAAAAACAGCCTACTATGAAAAAATGAAAGAAAAGAAAAACGACGACAAAGCAAAATCATGCATTGCCGATTTGTAGTTGGTCGGAGGTTAAAACATCAGTAGTGCGATTCTCTAACTCATTCTTTGAGTTAGCGACAATTGTCGGTAAAATTCAAATGCTTATAGTTTCGGTAATTATCAATGTTTTTCTGTAAGTTAGCGACGAATAAAAAGCAGTCGTAAAATTCTACCGATAGCACGAGTGTTGTCAACTTTTGTTTAAACTTTTCAATCATAATTTTGCGTTTTAATTTTACCGATTTTTGTCGGTAACTCAAAAAATGAGTTAGAGAATCGCACTACTGGTCTCCAACTTCACACCCGTGAATGAAAGACTCGCTGCAATTCGATTAAAAGCAAAATTCTTCAACATCAGCTTTATTTGCGCTCATGCTCCCACTGAAGACAAGGACGAACCCAAGATATTTATTACGAGCGCTTAGAAGAAACTTATGACCGTTGCCCTGCCCATGACATTAAAACTATACTAGGCGATTTTAATGCCAAAATTGGAAAGGAGAATATCTTTGGCCCAACAGCCGGGAAATTCAGTCTCCACAGTGAAACATCTGACAATGGTATGAGGCTGATAGACTTTGCAGCTGCAAGAAACATGGTACTTAGCAGTACCAGATTTAAGCATCTCGATATTCATAAGGCCACCTGGTTGTCGCCAGATCAAAGAACAAGAAATCAAATTGATCACGTTGTGATACATGGAAGACATGCATCAAGCGTGTTGGATGTACGATCGTTCCGAGGTGCAAACATAGACTCGGACCACTACCTTGCTGCGGCAAAGGTACGTACCAGTACCAAACAAAGTGCGAACAGACACAACACGGAAGTTGGACATCGGTAAGCTGCAATCACAACAGATAGCCACAGCATATTCCACTCAACTGGGCCAACTGCTTAGTCAAAGCACTCCTCGTCCCGATAACATATCAGGACAATGGCAAAACATTGCCCACTCCATGCAAACAGCCGCAAAATCAGTACTTGGATACCAGAGACCTCCACCAAGGAATCTATGGTATGACCAGGAGTGTCGTGCTGCTACCGAAGTTGAAAAATGAGCCATATAGGTTTACTTTACAATCAGTAGCAACGCGAGCGCACGAGAGAGGTATCGGGAAAAAAGGAGAAAGGAAAAAGAGAGAGATGGAAAAGCGGGAGTGTGAACAAATCGAGATGTACAGGAGACAGAATGAAGTCCGAAAATTCTACCAAAGAGAAACATCAAACTGATGGCTTTGGAACTTGCACATCCTCCGGTAGAGACCAGCAAGGTAATCTGGTAACTGATACAGATAGTGTGCTAAGGATAAGGAAAGAGCATTTTTCCAAACTGTTGGTATGCAGCAGGAACTGATGGCCTATCAGCCGAGCTATCAGCTAGTTAGCTCCATCTGGCAGGAAGAACGCGTACCAGACGATTGGAACCTGAGCATCCTGTGTCCCGTCCATAAGAAAGGAGATAAGACTTTATGCTTCAAATATAAGGGCATAAGTCTTCTCCCTATCGCATGCAAGATAGTGTCAGGGATATTGTGCGAACGACTAAAGCCTATGGTCAACGAAATAATTAGACCATACCAATGCGGCTTTAGACCTGGCAAGTCCACCATTGACCAGATTTTAATCCTGCGCCAAATCCTGGAGAAGACCCAAGAGATGCAGATCGACACCTACCACCTTTTTGTCGATTATAAAGCAGCCTTTGACAGTCCCCTACTTTCCAACGTATTCCAAGCAATGTCTGAATTTGGTATCCCCGCAAAGCTCATTTGGCTTTGTAAAATGACTTTAATTGACAGAATATCTCCAGTTAAAATAAGAAAGAACCTCTCCGAATAGTTTTGTACCAAAGGAGGATTCAGGCAAGGAGACAGCCTTTCGTGTAACCTTTTCAACATCCTGCTAAAAAAGGTTATACGAGAGGCAAACGTCAAAAGAAGTAACACAATCTACACCAATAGCCACATGTTACTTGCTTATGCTGATGATATAGAAATCATGGGACGATCAGTAAAAGAAGGAGAATCTGATACCGCGCCACCGCCGTAAACACAACAAACGACATCAGTTGTGAAATAAAAAGAAGTATGGTATTGGCCAACATATGCTACTTTGGCTTAAGTAAGCACTTTAAAAACAAAGCCACAACTCGTCAAACAAAAATAACGCTTTACAAAACACTGATACTACCGGTGCTAATGTATGGTTCCGAAGCCTGGGTACTTGCGCAAGCAGTTAAGGCAGTGCTTGGCGTGTTTGAGAGAAAAATTTCTTCGAAAGATCTACGGACCAATTTGCGTTGACGGTGAATATCGACGTCGTATGAACAACGAGCTGTATCTGCTATACAACGACATCAATATAGTTAATAAGAATCAGCGATGATGAACCCGCTAAAAAGGCGTGTAAGTTCGAGCCACATGGCGGTGCACGCAGAATTGGCAGGCCAAAGAATAGATGGCGCAAACAAGTGGATGATGAGATGACAAGGCGCGGTATTCCAAAAAGCGAAGCACAAAACAGAGAGAATTGGAGATCTTTTCTTAGGGGTAGTTTACACTATATGTAAATGTCATATGACATGAAATTTCCCATCGTTATATATTCGCTAATATGTGCAATATTGGAGATTTTCCTTACGCGATTTACTCTGTGCGTCCACACCAGCAAAAATGTAAAAAAAACTACGTCTCCACATTGCCCCCGTGGGTAGATATGGAATATTTTTATTTCGTGACATTTACATATAGTGTAAATTACCCCTTAGTTCGTGTCTATGGAAAAAATGTTTTGTAATGGGCCTGCTAAGTAAGTAAGTGAGTCAACTACGAAGTCTGACCGGAAAAGCTTTTTTTCTGGTGAAAGATATACACAATCCCCCTACCAAGTGGGAAGTGAAACGCATACAGTGGATCTTCAAATTGGTGTCTGCGGGATAGACCTGGAAGCTCTGTGCAGGGCAACCACTCTGTAAGAGTTCAGTAGGTTCCTGAAGGCGATATATATAAACTTCTTGACGACATGTCCCGACTACTTTTCCAAATACCCATGCTATAGTAAAAATCTTATTGTTTTCGGAAGGGTATTCTACAAACAAATCCAGCAGCGTCTGACTCCAGTAGGGGCGGCAGCAATAAACACTTTTCGCCCTTATGGGCATTAAGATCGATGGCATTACTAGACTACAATTTGGAATCGATGAATTTTGGGCTGACGGCTGTTGTATTCTGGAAGCTGAGTATGTCGGGGTGGAACCTTACAGAAATGGCTTTCAGGCTACTTCCACAGCTACCTCCCTCCCGTTAAAACTTGACAAGTCTCAAAGTACGTTAAATGCTCGTCCCATTAAGTTGGTAGTGTAGGTTCTGATGCACATTCCCGATTTACACGGATCTGGCCCTGAACGGGTGACCTAATAAGGGAAGGCACTTGTGGCAAAGATCGTACAATCATCGACATACGTTACTATCTCAATGCCACCTGGAGGGGCAGCATTCAGGAGAGATAGAGGTTAAACAGTTCCGGAGATATCACCCCATCTTGGGGAACTCCCGGTTTCACGCTACGGGTCTTGGACATCCACGTACGACTGGCGTCCACACATAAAATTGATTATCCAACGTTTCAAAGTTCGCCGGAGGGTTGTCTGTTAGATATCCTCAAGCAGTGCGGAGTGCTTGACAGTATCAAAGGCTTTTGATAAGTCAAGCACAAATATCACTGCTCTATCACACGGCTTGCTCTGGTTGAGTAATGGAATAATATATGAAGAGATGGCGTGCAGCTGTGCTGTAGCCGTGCTGCTTAGGGAACCCATGCTGATGATCGGCAACTGGATAGCTGTATATGAACATGTAGACAGAAAACATTAGGAAAAACTGTTGAACGGTTTTCTCTCTATGGAAGAGTTTTGAGAGGTTTTCGAGACCGTAGGGTGGTCTTCTACCTATAGAATACCATTGAATCTCTTACAACCTTGTAAAGCCGTATGTTGACAAAATCGCATTCATTGACACGTTTTGGTACAGAACTATGTTGAGGAGGCGGGCAGGTTGGGCCATAGTCGTCCTCCCACAAATTGAGCTGGTGAATATTGCATACGGTATGTTACTCAAGTCAAGTAGCGGGGCTTAATTATGGCTAAGAGGATAAATTTCCCACCGCATTTAGATCGTCAGAAGGATAAGTTTATAGTTGTTGCTGGTATGGATATGGTCAGCAGGGTCTTACGGACATACTAGGGTTTGAACAGACGCTCTGTGCGTACCATATATAGTGGGTTGTGTGTTTACTGTGGCGCATATGGTTCACCTGTATAATATACTGCAGTTGAGTCCGATTTGGATCGGAGAAAGTTCTTGTCGCATCTGCTTGTAGTCGTTGGTAGTTAGCATTTTAACCAGTGTGTCAGACTGTGTCCACGAATTGCACGTGTTACTTAGCGTTCTGTCATTTGACTTGAAGCGAGATTTGAAGAGAGTAAGGTTATTCGTATAAGTTGAAGAGCGGGTAGCAATTGGCTGAAGCAGAGTTGCTCGGGTCTTCTGATCTGATCTGATTTAAGGCGCTGCAATACAATCCGTCGGAAGCGTACTGCTAATAGGTGGCCGACTAGGTGGAGGAATAACAAGATTCGTGACAAACGAATTTATTCGTGACGCTACGTTCGCACCCCCTAGACTTCAGCTTTATCATCAGTCTGGGATTTTACTGACTGGGTATGCTCCTCTGAATGCATTTTTGCATAGAAGAGCTCTATCCGAGACTGATTTATGTGGATGTGGGATGACTTCAGAACTAGCCTTCAGCATGTACAGACAGAACGTCCGTACTAGGTCGACATTAGAGTTTTGGTAAATATGGGTATAATGTAAAGAGGGGTGGGCTGTTATTTCAGTAACGCAATTGTATGTGATGTACTTGTTAGGAGAAGGTTAAGACGTATTGGAGATAAACGTCCCACATAGTCATCTCTGCAATTGGGTGTGTTTTTGTGGAGGAGAGTTGGTGCGACGTTGTGTTATCTCTTGTGGATGTCGTGCCAGCTACTAGTGAATGTAGCTTTGTTAATTCATTGTGTTGTGCTGTTATTGCCGCGGTGCCTGTGGACATTTTGTGAAGTACGGGAGGATAGCATGTTAACAGTTGGTGTTCCTGTCTTGTATGTTTCTTTGCTGATTACACTGTGAACACAAATTTTGAGGCAGAGATAATTCCTTTTGGAGATGAAAGCCCTTGGTGAATATATTAAGAATCCCAAAGGACAGATCCGCCGTGAGTCGAACTTCCGTGTTATGGCGTGATGAAGTTTTTGCTAGAGACCCTGTAAGCCGTCAGGAATTAGCGTTATATCTATGTTCACTGTGGCTTTAGCTTATTTTTGAAATGACATGTCTTTAGTCGAATCGAGTGAGGATTATTTTTGTAGAACACTTCGATCTTCTAACTCGGTTCCTTGAATGTCCTTTTCGTCCTTTATATAAAGTACCACAAGATGACGTTTTTCAGCTTCGAAATGTTCTGCAAAAATGTCGCCTAAAATTTTCTAGGTACGGCTCTCGACTCACGGCGGATCTGTCCTTCGGGGTTCTTAATATACTCACCAAGGCTTTTCTTCCCCAAGAGGAATTTTCCGTACCCCAGACTTTCACCTCCATTTTGTTGCACAGTGTTATTTGTTGAGTAGTCACCAGTCCTAGGGTTCGCAGGGTTTTTGGAGTCCTACCACCTCTTTGGCTGCGAATCCCGACCGGAGTATATATTCCAGTTAATCTCCTTGTGGCAGCGGTGGCTGTGGTTTAGACCCAAAACGGGTAGAGCTTTGCCCTGTCTGATAGGCTTCACTCCCAACCAAGGAATCGAGCACGTCCAAATATGTGTGAGCGAATTGGTACTTATGTGTGGGTGCGTTGGTAAACGCCATGTATTTACCCGGGAACTTGAGAGCACTATGAAATAGACAGTATGGTAGGTGCTCACATCAAACACTTCGATTTCGGCACTAAACTGTTTGGATATGTTATTTCATATTTTAACTGAGGACCTGGTATCCGTTAATTTCATCTTACTAAGCCGAATGAACTTTACGGGAATGCCAAATTAAGATACCGTTTAGAATACCCTTGAACTTATAGGACTGTAGGAGGCTCATTTATAATCCACAAAAAATGTAAGTGTCAATCTGCATTTCTTGGGTCTACTCCATGATTTGCCAGGCACATCCTATGTACAATAGGGAACTGACTTACGCGGCTATAATTTGAACACACAGTCCTATCTTCTGTCTCGTGGAAGGGATGTCGAATGCTCACGTTCGAAGCATCGGAAACGAGTTCCTCCTGCCAGCTGGTGGTAACTTAGCTAACATATTATCAGCTTGTCACCTCTCGTCTTCAACAGATAGGATGGTAAAACATAGGAAAAGGTTACTAAACCTACTCCCAACTCAAGTTTTAGTCGTTTTTGAATGGTGGCAGGGGGTCATCTCGGAAAGTCAGTATACACTTGAGATAAAAGAGGGACCAAGATATGTCGAGGGCTTTGTCAAGTTAAACCCGCTCGTACACTCCCATTGGGCACTTGAGAGAATACAGTTATGATGTATTTTGTCGCCGAGTGCAACTTCTCTTTAAAGAGTCCGAACATTCAAGTACCGCCCTCATAACATTTGGGCGTTATGTATGTATGTATGTATATTGGGGTGGTGCAAGCTTTTTCAACGTCATTAAAAACTACTTTAATGCATCAGTCTATTTTTTGCCCTGCTTTATCCTTCTTGTTGCATAAAATTGATATTACAATCAGGACATTAGTGCACTGACTCATGTCTGTTGTTGTCAATTTGTTACAAAGTTCATCAAACAAATATAAATATACTCTTCACGTGTATGGTAACAAGAATTCTGATGACGGCAAACACATTTGTGACGGTGGTGTTTGTATCTGTCTATTTAACCTCGCAAAAAAAACCAACTACTATTATTACGAAGGAGGGGTGTGGGGCCAATGACCTTTAATGTATCTGCTGCTACTATAAACAGCAACTGTTTGTAACCATGAAATGTATCAATAAAGAGGTCAATCTTTATTACTTTTTTCATTAAATTGTTATACCCTTCAAAGGAATTAAGGGAATGCAGAATTTGTTATTTATTCTGGGAAATTGTTTGGAGATTATTGTAATGGTTTTGTGGTAATGTTTTGAGACAAAATTATTAAGGTGTTTAGAAATTCCGTTAAATGCTTGTAAACATAAATGAAAGTACACAACTTTATCGCACCCTAAAGAATAAATTGTTTGTTTAGACCCCGACCTCAAATCTGTTTTCCAAAGTATGGGAATTTTGTGTATTTTTACATTTCCTTGGAATGTATAACACACACTCTATATTTCCTGCCGCTCATTGTAGTTAAAATATACAATTCTGGTAATGTTTATGCCTACTCTCTCTTAACATTGTAGTACTTAATGTAGAATTATTGTTTATGGCAAATCACATAAATGATTTGTTTATTATCTCTATTATCAGTATTTTATTATTTATCGAAAAGCTTCTATTGCTAATAAGCTAGTCATCATTTTGTGTTCGTATTACATATTTATGAAAGTACATAAGCGGATTAATATCTAACAACTATTATTAGCAAGATAAAAGAAAACCTTTCGAAATTTGTGGCCGTTTCTAATATTAGCGTAAAAGCTTATGGTTTTGTAAATTCGTATTTATTTGATCGGAAAGTACTAAATGGTACCAAATTTGAGTTTGTTGAAGGGATAGAGCTGGAAACCTGAAATTTGGAATTAAGATTATTGTTGGAGTGTACGAATGGGATATGGAGTTGTTTTTAAAAATTTGTAAAAATGTGTACGAAAAGTAGTAAATGGTACTAAATTTGGTATTATTTGGATTTGGTTGAACGGATAGAGATGGAATCCTGAAATTTGGAGTTACGATTACGGTTGCAGTAAAGGATTGAGGTAATTTTGGATACTAATGGTACAATTGGGGTTTTGAGAAGGGATGGAGATATAATTATAAAATTTGGAAGTAAGATTACATATGTTTTGTAAATTCGTGCTTATAGGTACTAAAATCCTGGAATATTAGAATATGTTGATTATAAGGTATATATCAAACCTTGGTTATAATTTTTGAGATTTTACAAAATGTCTAAAAAGTGGCAAAGCCTCCCCACCTATGAGCAGCTTCGCCATCGATATGGGACGTTTACTATCGGACTCTAAAACTGTAATTTACCATAATTCTTCCACAATTATCAACATTTTGCAAAAAAGGAAAATGTTTTCTATTGAATAATCAAAAATGATTTTAAAATTCCCAAAAAAATAAACCGATTCTAGCAGTTAATTGAAGTAGGTACCTTGAATTTAGTCACAAAATTCATAATATTACTAAAATAAGATACGTTCAGCATAAATATTCGATTTTAAATTCACAATATAGTGTGGTATTTTTTGGCATTAAAAAGAAAAGTCTATAGTTGGACGGAGCCGGCCATGGGATACCCTATATCACTATCCCTGGACAATCGCTCTCCACGGAACTTCTTTTCAATGATTGTGACAATTTAATTATCAAATATCAGAGATGTAATGTATAATACTTATGACCAAAACCAAAAAGTTATCTAGCATGACGAAGACATTTTTGAAGCAGGAAAGGAAAATTTAGTTCACACAAACTAAAATGTAATGAAACCCACTTATGTAGTACTACTACTTCCGTTGTTTAACCGCTACGTTATTGCAATTTTTACCAATTTCACACAAAAGTTTCAGTCCATTTAACCCGCTAAGTATTATCTGACCTTCACGTTGATTTGTACGCTTCTTCTTCATCATAAACTCAAACTTTGTTTAAAATTTTGCGGGTTATTATTTTGACCTACAGAGCCGCTACAAAATTGGCTAAAATTTTCTTTCTTAAAAATTCGTTACAATCGCTCCATAATTGTGGCCTTAAGCTTGTTTACAATTTTTAATGGACGGACACACATCGCTAAATCGCTTTATCTCCTCGAGAAATGAATTTTGGCATACCAAATAAAGCGTCTAGACGAATATTTCGTGGTGTTACATAAACTTTTGGAGAGACAATATGTAGCATGGGATAAAGATGTGGTTCTCTACACAGAACCCATTACATATTAGGCAGTAGGCCCGTTATCTAGCAAACACTTTATTGCAATTTATATCAGAGGAAAGGTCAGTAGGTTTTTTCCATACGTAGGCTACTTTGCGAAATATATATGTCCTCAATGAATTAACATATAGACCACAAATAAAATTTTTATATTTTTCATACAAAAGTAATGGTCCATTTCAGCCTCTAAAGAATATCAGATCATCATTCAAAATAGTAGGCATCTTTTTCGACCTATACTCTTACCCGGTGCAAAATTCCGTGACTATTGATGTATAATTGCGACTTCTAGCGAGTTTATTATTACACTACAAACAAATAACGGAATATATTAGGATGTAACTCTGTTATCTGATCATGCACACCAACATAATTGGCATCAATTGAAAGGTCAAGCGTTCCACTTTTAAGTATATAAGTATATTCAAGAATTTTCACACAAAAGTTTTGGTCCATTTAACCCTCTAAATATTATCCGATCGCCATCTCAAATTGCAAGCTTCTCCTTTGTGATACACTCTTACCTTATTTAAAATTACGCGTTGATCGGACTATTATTGAGACCTACAGCGCCGCTAGAAAATTGGATAAATATTATGTTTTTGGTCCATTTCTCCCGCTAAATATTTCACGATCATCACCAATAAGAATAGGGATCTATTCTGATCTGAACCCGACCTTCATACAAAATTTCGTGACGATCGGTCCATAATTGCGGCCTGGAGCGTGTTTACAATTTATAATGGACAGACGGACGGACGGACAGACACACATCTCAAAATCGCTTTATCTCGTCGAGATATGAAGATTGGTATACCACATTGGGGGTCTCCGACGAATATTTCGCGGTGTTACATGAATTTTTACCAAAACAAACTTATAATACCCTTTTCCACATTGTAGTATATTTCTGAAATTAGGCAAACCCTGGAAAGAAGGAAACTCGGGATGGTACCCGAGCCAAATTAAGCAGGAAATGAACTTGCAACTTACTTACTTACTTAGCTGGCCCTTTACATAATATTTGTTCTATAGACCGAACTAAGAAAAGATCTCATTTTCTCTCTGTCTATTGCTTCTCTTTCTGGAATACCGCGCCTTGTCGTCTCTTCATACACTTGTTTGCGCCATCTATTCTTTGGCCTGCCAATTCTGCGTGCACCGCCAAGTGCCTCATATTTATACGCCTTTTTAGCGGGTTCATCATCACTCATTCTTAATATATGGCCTAGCCAACACGCTGCATCTCGATACGTTTAACTATATTTATGTTGTTGTATAGCAGATACATCTCGTGGTTTATACGACATCGATATTCAACGTCAACGCAGATTGGTCCGTAGATCTTTCGAAGAATTTTTCTTCAAACACACCGGAACCATACATCAACACGGGTAGTATCAGTGTTTTGTAAAGCGTTATTTTTGTTTGACGAGATGTGGCTTTGTTTTTAAATTGCTTACTTAAGCCAAAGTAGCATCTGTTATCCAATACAATTCTTCTTTTTATTTCACAACTGATGTCGTTAGTTGTGTTTACGGTGGTGCCGAGGTAGACAAAGTCGTTTACTACCTCAAGATTATATGAACCAACGTCAACAGTTGGGCCGATCTATATGGACGCATTGCGCGTTGACACCATCAACTTAGTCTTCCCACCGTTTACCGCCAGAACCACTTTAGCAGATTCTCCTTCGACCTTCATTAAGGTATCTGTTACTTCTTTTACTGATCGTCCCATGATGTCTATATCATCAGCAAAACTCTTTGAAGAGGTTCTTAAAGTCATTTTACAAAGCCGGATGAGCTTTGCGGGGATACCAAATTCCGACATGGCTTGGAATACCTTTGAGCGTAGCGGGCTGTCGAAGGCTGCTTTATAATCGACAAAAAGGTGGTAGGTGTCGATCTGCATCTCTTGGGTCTTCTCCAGGATTTGCCGCAGGGTAAATATCTGGTCAATGGTGTACTTGCCAGGTCCAAAGCCGCATTGGTATGGTCCAATAATTTCGTTGACCATGGGCTTTAGTCTTTCGCACAATATCCCTGACACGATCTTGTAGGCAATAGGGAGTAGACTTATGCCCCTATAGTTAGAGCATACAGTCTTATCTACCTTCTTATGGACGGAGCACAGGATGCTCAGGTTCCAATCGTCGGGTACGCGTTCTTCCTGCCAGATGGAGCTAACTAGCTGATGCATACACCTTATCAGCGTGTCGCCTACGGTTTTAAACAGCTCGGCTGGTAGGCCATCAACTCCTGCTGCCTTACTATTCTTCAGCAGATTTATTGCTGTCTTTATCTCTTCTTGGCCGGGTGGTATACATTCAATACCATCTTCTGGGATCTGTGATATCTTCGTCGACTTCGCCACTATTGGATACCAACAGTTTTGAAAAATGTTCTTTCCATATCCTGATACACTATCTGTATCAGTTACCAAATAACCTTGCTGGTCTCTACAGGAGAATATGCCTGTATCAAAGCCATCAGTTTGATGCTTGACTCTTTGGTAGAATTTTCGGACTTCATTCTAGTTCCTGTACATCTCGATTTTTTTACACACCCGCTTTTCCATCTCTCTCTTTTTCCTCCCGATATCTCTCTCGTGCGCTAAGCGTTGATACGGATTGTAAAGTAGCCCTATATGCCACATTTTTCTCTTCGGTAGCAGCACGACACTCCTGATCATACCATGGATTCCTTGGTGGAGGTCTCTGGTATCCAAGTATGGATTTTGTGGCTGTTTGCATAAAGTGGGCAATACTTTGCCATTGCGCTGATATGTTATCGGGATGAGGAGTGCTTTGATTAAGCAATTGGGCTAGTTGAGTGGAATATGCTGTGGCTATCTGTTGTGATTGCAGCTTACCGATGTCTAACTTTCGTGTTGTGTCTGTTCGTACTTTGTTTGCTACGTTTAACCGGGTGCGTACCTTTGCTGCAACAAGGTAGTGGTCCGAGTCTATGTTTGCACCTCGGAACGATCGTAAATCCAACACGCTTGATGCATGCCTTCCATCTATCACAAAGTGATCTATTTGATTTCTTGTTCTTTGATCTGGCGACAACCAGGTGCCCTTATGAATATCGAGATGCTTAAATCTGGTACTGCTAACTACCATATTTCTTGCAACTGCAAAGTCTATCAGCCTCATGCCATTGTCAGATGTTTCATTGTGGAGACTGAATTTTTCGACTGTTGGGCCAAAGATATTTTCCTTTCCAATTTTGGCATTAAAATCGCCTAGAATAATATTAATGTCATGGACAGGACAACGGTCATATGTTTCTTCTAAGCGCTCATAAAATATATCTTTGGTCAGTTCGTCCTTGTCTTCAGTGGGTGCATGAACGCAAATAAACCTGATGTTGAAGAATTTTGCTTTTATTCGGATTGTAGCAAGTCTTTCATTCACTGGTGTGAAGCTGGGGACCAGGTTTTTTAACCTCCGACCAACCACAAATCCGCAACCAAACTCATGCTTTATGTCATGGCAGCTATAATACAGTGCGTCACCTTTAGGTGTTGTCGTGACGCCTTTCCTATTCCATCGTATTTCCTGTATGACAGTAATGTCGGCCTTGTACTTTTCCAGTACATCTGCGAATGCGTAAACTGCACCTTCTCTATAAAGATTGCGATCATTCCGTGTGCAGATTCGCAGATCATGGTCCTTAAAACGTCTGCGGGGGTCGTCAACTTTAGAGGGATTTTTTTTCTTTTCTTTTTTCATAGTAGACCGCTTTTTCTAAAATAAACAAGACAATTTTCTGATATTAGGCGAGCCCTGGAAAGAAGGAAGATCGGGGTGGTGCCCGGGCCCAGAGCCAAATTAAGCAGGAAATGAACTTGCAAACATATAATAAAAACACCGTTACAACAACCAAAGATAGACATACATATGACAATGCATTGCTATAGCCCCACAAGACGGTACCTCCCGATTTTGGGTATTTTGATAATTTAGCTACATTTTTTTCCCGAATTTAACCTGTAATTTGGCGCCTGAGGTTCCCAGTGTTCGCAAAACTTCTCCACCAAAAATTGTCTAGGTCCGTGGTATAGTATAGCCCCCATATTTCCACTTAAAATTGTGGACAGGAAAGAAAACGTATTATGCAATGTTTGTTGAGAATATTTTGGAGGAGTTCGGCTCGGCCAAACTCAACGATTCTTTCCATGGTTTTTATACCCTCCACCATAGTATGGAGGGTATATTAAGTTTGTCATTCTGTTTGTAACACATCGAACTAATCATTTGCGACCCTATAAAGTATATATATTCTTGATCAGGATAAAATTCTAAGACGATCTAGCCATGTCCGTCTGTCCGTCTGTTGTAATCACTCTAGCGTCCGCAATAATTGAGATAGAGTGCTGAAATTTTGCACCCGAGGGTCTTTTTTCCATAGGCAGGTCAAGTTCGAAGATGGGCTATATCGGCCCACTTTTTGGTATAGCCCCCATATAACGGTACCTCCGGATTTGAGGTATTTTGACGTTCTTCGCCACATTTGCAGACCGAGTTAGCTATAATTTAGGATTTAGGGTTCCTAGTGATCAACAAACCTATATCCCAAAAATGTTTAACCAAACTATCTGCAATTTGACATTTGAGGTTCTCACTGGTCATGAAATATCTCCACCAAACATCGTCAACATATGTCCATGTTTTGGTATAGCCCCCATATAACGGTACCTCCCGATTTTCGGTACTTTGAGAATTTTAGCTAAAATTTTTAACCGAACTAGCTGTAATTTGACATTTGAGGTTCTTAGTGGTCATGAAATATCTCCATCAAACATCGTCAACATAGGTCCATGTTTTGGTATAGCCCCCATATAACGGTACCTCCAGATTTTCGGTATTTTGAGAATTTTAACCACAATTTGTAACCGAAATATCTGCAATTTGACATTTGAGGTTCTCAGTGGTCATGAAATATCTCCACGAAACATCGTCAACATAGGTCCATGTTTTGGTATAGCCCCCATATAACGGTACCTCCCGATTTTCGGTATTTTGAGAATTTTAGCTACAATTTTTAACCGAACTAGCTGTAATTTTCAATTTGAGGTTCTCAGTGGTCATGAAACATTTCCACCAAGCATCGTCAACATAGGTCCATGTTTTGGTATAGCCCCCATATAACGGTACCTCCCGATTTTCGGTATTTTGAGAATTTTAACCACAATTTGCAACCGAAATATCTGCAATTTGACATTTGAGGTTCTCAGTGGTCATGAAATATCTCCACCAAACATCGTCAACATAGGTTCATGTTTTGGTATAGCTCCCATATAACGGTACCTCCCAATTTTCGGTATTTTGAGAATTTTAGCTACAGTTTTTAACCGAAATAGCTGTAATTTGACATTTTAAGTTCTCAGTGGTCATAAAACATCTCCAACGAAACATCGTCTACATAGGTCCATGTTTTGGTATAGCCCCCATATAACGGTATCTCCCCATTTATGGTATTTTGAGAATTTTAGCTGCAATTTTAAACCGAACTAGCTGTAATGATCGCTATTTTGAGAATTTTAGGTACAATTTTGTCTATTCAAAAATAATCGTCAATATAGGTCCATGTTTTGGTATATCCCCGCATATAACTGTATCTCCCGATTTTCGGGAATTTTCAGTGGTCACGAAATTTCTTCACTAAAATTCGTCAACATGGGTCCATTTTTGAGGGTCTACATTGTTTTGATGAAAATACCCTCAATTTGACTCTTTTTTTCCGCCAAAAAATTTAAAGTTAGGTTGACTCTTTGATATAGCCCCGTAGGTGGTACCTTTCCCCTAGCTGAACACATTTTTTTAGATTAGATCAGATAACACTGTGCAACAAAATGAAGGTGAAAGTCTGGGGCACGGAAAATTCCTCTTGGGGAAGAAAGGCCTTGATGAGTATATTATGAACCCCGAAGGGCAGATCCGCCGTGAGTCGAACTTCCGCGTTATGGCGTGATGACATTTTTGTTAGAGACCCTGTGGGCCATCAGGATTTAGCGTTATATCTTTGTTCACTGTTGCTTAAGTACTCTACAAAAACAACAAAGATATAATGCTAATTCATGATGACCCTGTACTCTTGCAAAAACTTCATCACGCCATAACGCGGAAGTTCGACTCACGGCGCATCTGTCCTTCGGGGTTTTTAATATACACACACCAAGGGCTTTCATCTCTAAAAGGAATTGTCTCTGCCCTAACATATGTGTTCACAGTGTAATTTAAGCAATAGTGGGAGGCAGTAGGAGTCTATCCATTGTCGAAAAGTTGTTCCACCTAAAATTGTAAAAGGACCCTAATTATTCCATTTTAATTAAGACTATTTTATGGTGGAGGGTATAAAAAGTTCCGAACTTAACTACTTTTTACTTGTTACTTGCTAAGATATGGAAGTATTTGTAACTCTATAAGTTCCCCATCTTAAGCAAATACGAACAAATATCTGCAACAAATTACATATATAGTATTCACCAATAACGTTCAATTCCACTTTCTCTCTTTCAGTTATAATCTCCATGTGCTGGTTGGCAGGAGCCATTGTCGGATTTCTACCACTTTTCGGATGGCATGCTGCTGTGGACACCAATCAAGCTTGCCTCTTTGTTGAGGTAATGGATTACAACTATTTGGTGTTTTTGTATTTTGCAACAATTATTACACCGGCCCTGCTGATGATTGCCTTTTACGCGCACATCTATAAGGTTATCATAAAACAGGTGCGACAAATTGTCACAATGAATCCTATGGGTGACACCAGTCGACGTAGTTCTACAGCCCAAATTCACAACAATAGCAGCATTAATGGTCGTGGAGGAGCATGTCATGGCGGTACTATGCTAAGAGTGTTGGGTGCGGCACGGAAGCGAGATGTAAAGGCAACACAAAATCTTTCCATTATTGTGTTGTTCTTTATGATCTGTTGGATACCGCTATATACGATCAATTGTATACAAGCCTTCTGTCCCACCTGTTTTATTCACCCCAAATTGACATTGTTCTGTATAATATTGTCACATTTAAATTCGGCAGTAAATCCGATTCTGTATGCCTATCATTTAAAGGATTTCCGTTTGGCAATGAAAAATCTGATATTAAGGGTAATGGGTATAGAGGTGGAGGTGACATTGGATGCCCAACATCGTTATTCGTTGGCCTCACAGCATCGTTTACAATCGATGGATGTTAGTTCGAGAAATAATATTCAAACAAGGATCTATATAGGTAAGGAGGAGGATGAGGTAGAAGTTGTGGTTAGGAAAATTATTTGATTTTTTTTTTTTGTCTTTCAGATTCCCCAATTTGGTTGCGCCAACAACAACAATCCTTGAAAAATGCCCAATTGGTGGCCAAATGTGGTGTGGTAACACCCTGCCTGAATAACATACACCAAACGGTGGCTGCTGTGGCCTCTGTCACCACAGATATCGAAAGGGACATGTGGAATATTAGAGAGGCCTCAAGCACCGCTGAGGCGGGAGAAATTAATTACATTTTCGCCGATGACAAGGAAGACTCAGGAGCCCCCACTCCACCTCCCAGACGTAAACGCAAGAAGAACAAGCAATCGGAGGGCTGTGAAAGCCCTTATTCCTATGACAATTGTACCTATACCCCTAGTCCGGAGGGAGATGATTTTGAAGAAGTTTTTCTACCCAGTAGACAGCAAGAGTCCCAAAATGGTGGCGTTGATCATCAAATACTCAATGAAAGTCTTATAGCCTGTGCAATGCGTGATAAGTTGCGTTCTGACATAGACGATAAGCCTCCCAGTACACCCCAATCTCAAAGTGATTTTGAAATGCCAAAGAATGATTCCAGCAACGCAAGTACACCACTACATCAGCTGCATGTGGGAAATTCTCTTTCTAATACTCCTCCGCTAACGCCAAAACAGATACAACAACTAAAACAAAAAGGAGGCTTGCCCACTTCCATTTCCAATGGTTGCCTAAGTGGCAACTCCATCTATATTATAGACAGTGATTCGAATCCCACAACACCGGGACACAAACCCAAATTTCGTAAATCCAACAATATAATGAGGGCATTAAATCTACAAAATAAGTCTTTAACACGTTCCTGTTCATGTACCAGTGATACCTCAATTTCAATCTCGCCGCAGAGGGATGTGCAGCAGCAGCAGGAGCAGCCGCAAAAACAAGAACTCTCCCCAAAACATTCCGATAGTAATAATTCTCTCAACAATCACCATTCGTTATCCAGTCAAAACCTGCCCTTGACTTCTAACAGCCAGCCTGGTCAAAATGGCAATTCCCACAATAACAATAATCTCAACTATTTTACATTTCATCATCCATCCTCGGATTATCGATACCATTCATCACCTCATCATTCCCATCCACATCGAATACGTCATCCGCAGCATTCTGCCCATCATCATCATCTGCATGAGAAATTTAGCCCCTTAAAGGCCATGAGTAACTTGATATTCCCTCCAATTGTTAAGCATTCCAGTCTATTCCAAATATTCCATCCCTCCTCCTCCTCCAGTAATAATGGTGAAACAACGATACCCACGCCAATAAGTTCCACAATAAATACTAAAACCCCCACAGTAACATCTGGGGCCAGCATACCCTCGGATTTAACGTCCCAATCCACCAAGTCTTCACAAAACCAGCAACAACAACTACAAGAAACGACTGATAATGTTAGTAAACTAAATATTTGTAATAATATTGGTTCCCACGCTAATGATGATGACAATGTCAGTAATTCTTTCACATCCCTAGCCACGGAAGTGATCGATGTTTCCTCCATAGAAGTTTCGATGTTACCTGAAATCAAGACCGATAGTTGAGTATTACCTAACGAAGTTTTAATATAACAATACTCATAGTTTAAGTATGTTTAGAGATAAATTCATTATTGTTGACCTGTTAATCGAACCTAAGAAGTAGTTTTAAGTTGTATACGAATATTTATTAGGTTATGTTGAGAATTCTAACCTAAAAGTAGTTTAATTTTGAAAGACATGTAACTGAAATATAATTTTTTTTATCCGAACGTGGTGCCAAACATCTGAAATACTCAGAACTATACCTTACATTACTAAAGGATCCGCTCATGTGACAAGAGGAACGAACCAAAAATTTCACAACGGTATGGCGGCTTCCAAATTTTTAATTTCACTTTACTTTTAAGTTGTTTCATTCCAATCCTTGTTTTAATATCTCAATATTTGTGCCATAACCTTTAAATCATTACACCTCATCATGACCACGATATTTCAGAACAATATGTAATTATGTATATATGTAGTTATGTATTATGTTTTAATATATGTAAATCTGTGTATTCGTCGTTTTTAAGCCAAGTATTTATAAATCATGCTGCTACTAATGTTCTACCCCTACTATTAAATAGTACATATTAAGTGTTAAATATAACTTCTATAAAACAAATTATTATGTTTTAAAATCATAAAACAAAAAGAGTTCTATGTAATTTACCAAAAGAAATAAAACGATGTTAAGGCAATACAATGTAACTTTAAATCAAACGAAAAAAGGAACAAAATGTTAATAAAACTACCGAATAATATACAATGTTGAATATTAATTTTGTTTGTTTTTTTTATTAGCTAACAAGTGTACGCAATTACTACTCCGATACTTAAAAAAAAAAAAACAAACTAGAAAAAACGTATTAGCCAGCCACAACCTTAGCATGTGATATAAAGAATATGAACAAATTCAATATTCCATGTTTTCGCAGCATACATATTTTATTCCTGATGCACAATGGGCTGAAACAAAACTGGTAAGAACGGCGAACTTGTTATACCCTCCATCACCATATTGAAGTCAAATGGAACAATAAGTTTCCTTTCGTTACTGAAGAAGATTAATTACTAAATTTTAGGAAATTTCGTCAATCTATACCGAAAAATTCCTGCGGAAAGTTTTTAAAATCAAAGAAGACTAATAACCAAATTTCCGATATTTCGGTAAGATAATGGGCTAAAACTTAAAAAAGTCCAAAAATCAAGAGGTATGCTTCTATGGGGGTAAACGAAGACGTGAACCTATAATAAGTCTTTTCAAGAATACTTTGTAACCCCCTTGGAATACTAAATAACCAAATTCAGTCATTTTGGTGCGATATTGACGTCACAACCTTTAAAATTACGAAAATTGGGGGGTACCGTTAAGGCGAGTGCCTATGCCGACAAATTTCATATGGAAAGTTGTATACCCCAAATGAAGAATAAACAACAAAAATCATCCAATTTGGTGGAATGTTGACGCAACAACCTTCAAAATACCGAAAATCGGGAGGTACCGTTTAAGGCGTGGACCTAACCAAAACTAGAGGGGAAAGTTGAATACACCCAACGAAGGCTAAATACCAAATTTCAGCCACTTCGATAGATTATTGTGGTCATAACATTAAAAATACCGAAATTCGGGAGGTACCGTTCTATGGGGCTATATTAAGGCATGGACCTATACCGAAAAATTTCTGGGGGGAAAGTTTTATACCAACAACAAAGACTAAGTACAAAATTTCAGCCATTTCGGAGGAATATTGAGTCTACAACCTTCAAAATACCGAAAATCGGGAGGTACCCGTCTATGGTGGCTACACCGAGGAAAAAAGGCCTTTCTAACATATGTCCAAACATATTTTGCAGAAAACATATATTTGTTTGTAATCAGTCCCAAACATATGTTTGGGTCCTGCAAACAAATACATATATGTATGTATTTTCCATTTTTCCGTTCCCGAACTATCTCAAAAAACTTTTGTGTAAGAAAACATTTTTACAGTTCTCTCTTTTAGGAGTTTTACTTTTAAAAAGTACGGGAACGAAGCTATGATTAACTATGACACTTTATTCTCAAATTTTGAGTCCTTCTCATGGCACAATTACCCAGGTAGTGGCATCGTAAAATTTTGAATATGTTATGTCAAAACTTTATTTATGTTGTTGGGGAAATTACAACAAAAATAATTTTTTATAAAGGGATTTGACTTTTCATGACTTTTCATATTCCATCAGCTGGCGTGATACCACTACCTGGTAGTTCTGCCATGGTTCTTCTGCAAAAATATTCAAGGTTTCATATGAAAATAAATTTTGCCAGCGTTTGGAAATGCAACGAAAGGTAATCCTGGGGCTCAATTCTGTTTCTATGAAAAAGTGAAATGAAAACTTTAATAAAGGAAAAAACTGTCAAATGAAAAAAATTATAAAGGAAATATTTTTCATTTCAAATTGTCATAGAACTAGAATCCAGCCCCTGGCTAAGGTAACGTAAAGATACCGATAACATAGTCCAGGGGCTGGATTCTTGTTCTATGAAAATTTGAAATGAAAAATGTTTCCTTTATAATTTTTTCATTTATAAAAGTTTTCATTTCACATTTTCATAGAAACAGAATTGAGCCCCAGATTAACATAGCCTATACGCCTCCCATATAAACGACCTATTCTTTTTTAACATCATCAAATATCTACATATAAACGGTTTCAAACTTATTAACAATCTACAAATACAGTTGGTCAACTAAATTTTTGCAAACGATGAATTTATACGAATTTAGGTTTTTAATTATATTCCAGTCAAAATAGACATACGTATAGGGGGGGAATAGCAAAAATTCACACAAACCAGCATTTTGGTAGAAAGCTATGATTTTATATTAGAAGTAACGTCTTAAAAGTCCAAATATAAAAATGGTAAACCGGTCCGAGATATTGTTGAAATCACCTCGGTGAGAGAGAATGAAGGCTTAAGCTGAAGGCATCATCTGGCAGACCAAAAACAGTGACCCTGCTAATTGAAAGAAGAATAATAAAATAAATTAAGGATGATCCCAAACCAGCCTTAGAAAATTTGCTCTTCCAGTTGGAGCATGTCACATGAAAACGTCAGAAAAGTAGGAAAAAAGCCATTGCTCTCCATGCAAAATATAGAGAAGCGATTCAGATTTGGTACAGAGAACATTTCACATCCTGTGAAATACATAGATGAGGTCATATGTACTGATGAGTCGAGAATTATGTTATACTATCACGATGCATGCATTTTGGCAATATGCGCCCACGATTTGGCGTAAAGGCAATAAATAATAATAACGATGAAACCCAAAAAGTATGGGGAAAACCTTTCACAGCTCTCGAAAACAAAAATTAATAGTCAAGAAATTTGATTTTTTACCCTAATGCCTTGTTCAGAATGACGGTAATTCGCTCTCCATTCCCTGTTCGAGCCCAAATTACGATATAATTACCTCATTTCCCATACAAAATTTTGAGAACGAACAAAGATTTGTGTACATTGTTCAATTTATGCCTTGTTCAGACTGACGGTAATTCGCTCTCCATTCCCTGTTCGAGCGCAAATTACGATATAATTACATCATTTCCCATACAAAATTTTGAGAACGAACAGCGATTTTTGTACATTGTTCAATTTAAATTACTCTCAGAACGACGATAAAATATGTCCCATCTCTAACAAATGAGAGAATTTATCGAAATAAATTAATTATGACAGGAAAAATTTAATAATGTATTAAAAACCCAAATATTTTTAGTAAAACTGCAAAACATGAATGAAAAGTAAATGGTTTAACGACTAGTATACATTCAAATCATAGCAAATTTTCTCTTCTCTTTTACTACAGCTGCATTTCTTGGCCATCGTTTTAAATTCGCGCACAAATTTAGAAACAAAAACAAACAAACAAAAAAAGTTATTTTGGCAGGTCTCTCTCTCGACAATTTTGAAAATAGAAAAATTAAAAAAAAATGTGCTGAAAACACCAAAATTGTGAGAAAAAATAGAAAAGATGAATGAAAATAATATTATTTAATATTAAATAGGTATCTGAAAGAAGGATAAATATTTTTTCAGTTTATATCAACTAATTTTACTCGTCTTTTGGCTGAAATTTTCTTTAAATTGAGTAAATAAAAAGTATAAAAATATGAATCATGTTGCTATGAATTGTGCACCATGTCGTATGAACGGGTTAATTCGTGTACATGTCAAATGCTGGTATGAACATGGCATTAAATTATTCTCAGAACGACGATAAAATATGTCCCATCTCTAACAAATGAGAAAATTTATCGAAATAAATTAATTATGACAGGAAAAATAAAAAATTAAAAGATGTATTAAAAACCCGAACATTTTTAGAAAAACTTCAAAGCATGAATGAAAAGCAAACGTTTTCACGACTAGTATACACTCAAATCATAGCAAATGTTGTCTTCTCTTTTATTGCAGTTGCATTTCTTGTCCGTCAAAAATCAAATGCCTGCCAGAAAATCTGTATACCAAAAAATAATTTTGGTTGAAACTTTCTTTAAAATCAGTAAATAAAAATAAAGAAAAAATGAATCATATTGCTATGAATTGTGTACCATATCGTATGAACGGGTTAATTCGTGTACGTAATTATGAGAGCGAACAACGTGATTCAAATGCTAGCATGAACATGGCATAAAAATTCAAACTAATTTCAATTTTCAATTTTGCCAAAGGCCATATTTATTAGGAATAATTTATCTTATAAAATAACAGAAAAGGCTTACTGTGCTAATTAGAAAATATCTTATTGCTACTTCGCAATCTACTACATCATATATTTTTTAGCAGTGGTTTAGCCACTTGCAGCTATTAAACTCAAAAAATAAAATGAATTCAGGTTTTTAAAAGTGCCCCAAAAAAATCCTATAAAAAAGGCGAAATTCAAACTAATTTCATTATAAATACTACCAAGTCAACGACCCTAAGCATAAATCTTATTTATGTAGGACTTGGTTGTTATACAACTGCAGCCAAGTCATCGACACACCAGCTCAAAGTCCTGAAATTAACCCCATCGAAAATTTATGGGTACACACACCCGTGGAAAAAAAATTAATAAAATACATTAAAGACAAAATACCATTGGAATATGACATTCCGAAACTTATTTATTTATTTAATTCCGAGAAGTTTACAAGCTGTAATTGATGCATGAGGTGGACATACGAAATATTAGAACCAACTGTTCCGGAAATATACCGTAATGCTTGGTTTACATTTACGAAATCCACTCGATTTCAACTGTTAAATCCATAGGTTAAACGTCAAATGAAATCCAGATGAGATTTCATTTGACGTTTGAGCTATGGAATTGACAGTTGAAATCGAGTGGATTTCGTAAATGTAAACTTAGCATAAGACTAAAATTTTGTGACTTTTGCAATTCTTTAGTTGACAGTACAAACAATGGGTTGTTCTCCTTTTTGTTAATTTTAAGAATAATTTTAGCAAAATTTAACTACTTTTTCATTTTATTAATAAATATGTGTAATAATTAAAATGGTTATATTTATAATGTTATCTATAATGTAATTTATGCCAATAAGGTCTTGTTTCGTTTAAAATTTTGTAATAATTTTGGTTTTTGGTTTAGTTTATGCTTAGTTTACATTCGGCGTCGTTTCGTGATTTCAAGACGTTTCGTGATTTCGGACAGAATCAAGCTAAATTTATCATGGTTTCGCATACAAAAATGAAATCATCTCATTTCGTGATTTCAGCGAAATCAACATCAAAATCACAGTACACATGATATACAATCCTGTTTTTTCCTAAAAAAGTACCAAAAGTTGCAACAGTTTTCACGTATCACAATAATCAAGGTAGATGGTCATTTGCTGCAACAAAAAATTTTAGTATCAAAATTTGTAAACAATGTGAAAAAATATTAAATTACTTTGTTACAATGCTATTTTTCATTGTGTTCCCGTACTTTTTTAATGGTAATGTTAGAAAAATGAGCGAATTGTCAAAAATTGCTTCCCCATTCAAATTTCTTAAATAATTAAGGGACCGGAAAAATGACGGAAATTGCAGAAACTCCTGAATAAATGTCAAAATCAACGTATCAGCTATCTTATTAGATGCCAGTGAAAATATGTACTTGCTGCTAGTTTGTACTAGTCCAAAATTGTATGGCAGAAAAGAGGAGAAGAAGGTGTTATTCGGCGCTATTTTTGTTTAAAGAGAAGTGCAAGTCTTGCTAGATTTCGGAGTACGGGAACGCATTTTTAGCACTAAACGGGAATACTACTGCAAGTACTAATATTATGCAGGTTCAGAGCACAACTTTTATCTATCAAAAATTATTATTATGATGTCTCAACGATAAAATCATTTTTTCATTTGTTAGTACTATACACAATTAATACGATATATAGATAATTTTACGATAATTTTCCAAATAAAGTTGTTAAGTTCTATATTTTTGATGATTAATTCAATTTACAACAACTTGTGAAAATTCATGTTCGATCAGCTGCGCATATGCATCTACCTTCATCATTGTGATATGTTTGAAATCAACAAAAAATAAGTGTTAACACCGGGGTGTATTTCAGGATTCCGTGAAATCCAGTGGATTTTGCAGCGCTAGTGTAAACTTGGTATTACTAACTCTACCTCTAAGGGATAGTTTACACTATATGTAAATGTCATATGACATGAAATTTTCCATCATTATATTGTTGCTAATATGTGCAATATTGGTGATTTACTTTGTGCGTCCACACCAGCAAAATTGTAATAAAATTACGTCTCCACATTGCCTGCGTGGGTAGATATGGAATGTTTTTATTCCGTGTCATATGACATTGATAGATAGTGTAAACTACCTCTAACTAGGCGTTTACACACAGACAGTACTGACAAGACAATAGCAAAGTTACATACAATTTTCAGCAATACATTCATACTTTGCTCTATACATATTTAAAAATTTATAAATGTATTTGTGAAAAAGGTTTGTATTTTTGATATTGTCTTGCCAATACTGGCATTTGTAAAGGCAAGGTAAGCAAGGGAATTGACAGTTGAAATCGAGTGGATTTCGTAAATGTAAACCAAGTATAAGTTCAATAGATATTTAGATATTTTCTAATATTTAACAAAGTGGTGTTTTACATTTAAACGATTGCTCGTATGTTTTGTCTCCTCTTTGTGGTGGTTATTCTTGTAAATTGGTTAGAAGTTGAAACAAAATTAGTTTTGCAATGAATTTGTGCATAAACAATTTTTTAACGCATAAAATGATTATTTTTTATGAGCATTTTAAAATTTTTATAAAAAATGTTTATAAATATCTTCTTTTTACACAAAATGTACGTTTGGTACCATGTTACAAAGAAATGCAACCCTGTGTGTGAAATTTACGAATATGATCAATTAGGAGACAAAATCTCGTACAAACAATTGTTTATACGTAAAACACCACATAGTAACATGCAATCCTCTTAACTGCAATGTATTCATGGTACAAATACACAGGTAGCCGCATCGGCAATTGTTGGTCGATGGTCAGACTAGCACGATTTCAACATGGCGACGTCAAGTTTATAGGCGAGGGGTATGAAGTAGTGAAACCCATGTACATGGTTTTCTGTGTTTGTTGTGTTGCCTCTTCTTGTTCTTCGTTGCAAGATTTTTTCTTCAATTTTCTTTCATTTTTATTTTCTCAAGCAAACGTTAACAACAAAACAAACATATTTAATAAAAACATTTAATTAATGAAATAGTGAGAATGTAACTATTAATATTAATTTGATCATTAATGTTAATTATTTTGTGTTGTTTTTTGGTTTATTTATGTCTTTTTTTTTTTTGTTTTTATTGGTATGAGAAACACAACAAACGCGAATGGTAAAATAAAGAGGGCACGCAAAGATCTTAAATTTCACGTTAACGTGTTTGGACGTTAACGAAATTTGAAAAGAAACTTTAACGAAATTGGTTTCATGAAACCTTGCTAGTCTGAACATCGACTTGGCAACATAAGATGTCAAAATTTGACATCAATTCAATGCAATTGACACATTATGTTACCATCAGCTGGCATGATAATGCTACCTGTATTATTGTACCATGAATGTATTTCTTGTCCAAACAAATTTCCAACAGGGTTGTTTGTTATCATTTTCGTGTGTATGACGACAAAAACAAATTTGCTGTCAGTTTACAAAACACAGAGAGCGAGTAAAACTGAGAACTGTCAAACTTCTTTCACGTGTATTTTAAACGGAAAACACTTCTAAAAAACTACCCAAAAACTCTTTATTAAAAAAGCAAATTATTAAATAAAATTTCACATTATACCAGAATCTGTTCCTACAAAAACATTGTGCAGTAAGAGTGGAATATGTCTTCATCGTTTTTCCTAAAGAAAGAACCTAAAAACAACAAGAAACGAAAGGTATGTTTTCATCAACCAATGCAACAGTTTGGGTTTGTTTAATGTCAACGTTTATTTTTTCCCCCAATTTAGTTCCAAGGTGGTGGTGCTGGCGCCAAAGGTAAAGGCAAAGATAAAGCAAACGAAACTCCTGCCAAGAAACGACCACAAAAAGATGATGAAGAAATTGCCAGTGATAGTGAATATGAAAGTGGCCTAGACGGAGAGGGTGCAGCAAATTTGGTTTTCTCTTCAGATGAGGCCGAAGAGGAGACACCACAAGACAAAAGATTACGCTTGGCCAAACAATATCTGGAAGAAATTGAAAAACAGGAGGCCGATAAAGCAGAAGATCGTGAATTACATGACCATGTTGCACATCGCCTGCAAACAGAATACTTGGATAGTGTGGGAAAGTTGAGAAAAAATATTGCCGGATCTATAGAAGGCTATGACGCAGAGAATATTGTCAAACTGAAACATAAAAAGCAACATTTGCCCTTGTGTTCCTTGGCCTTATCTCCAGATGGTGAATATCTGTTTTCTGGAGCAAAGACACAATTTGTTTTAAAATGGAATTTAAAGACATTACGTGTCGAAGGTTCTTTCAATGTCCAGCCGTATAATGAAGATAAAAACACAGAGATTAAACGTAGATCCCATGTCATTGCCTTGTGTATATCCTCCGATTTTCGTTATTTAGCTTTAGCTGATGGTGGTCATACCATCCAGATATGGTGTCCCAAAGAGTTGAAACATTTAAAAACCTTCCATGGTCATCGAGATGTTGTAACATCATTGGTCTTTCGCAGAGATACCCATGAATTGTATTCAGCTTCACGTGATAGATCAGTGAAAATATGGTCATTGGATGAAATGGCATATGTTGAGAGTTTGTAAGTTGAGATTTTGTTTCTCTATTAAAAATGGTCTTCCTCTTAAAAAAGTGTCTTTGGCATTCGAAATGAGGAGGTCTTTGGTCTTCCATTTAAAAAGCCCACCATCAATTAATCACCTATATTTTGTATTCTACTTAATGAGTGGAGCAATCGTTCATATTCCATATACATAAATATGACTTTATGAGCGATAACAGCCACGGTCGAAAATGAATGTGATAAAATGGGTCCGGTTAGGCTCGGACTGAAAGAGAGTTTGTGAAAATTCTCCAGCTAAAGACGTTCAACAGAAGGCAAAAAATTCAAGAAAAAAATTCAAGTTGAAGTCAAATCTAAACTTAATGCGCTAAAGGGGTGCCTCCTCTACAGTCGAAAATGAGCCTCATCGAAAAATGGGTACCGTATCACACCAATCTTAAATAATAACATAATAATTGTTTCACAAACATCCCAAAAGGGACAACGCTTAATGATATGGTCTTCCTTCGGGTACCTCCCACACAAAATCTCGGTATTTTTACGCCTAAAATCAGTGTAAGACGACTCTTCGCATCGTGTTTAATTATTTGCAGCAAATAATTCTCATGGTTCTTATTACAACAGTACATTTTTTTCTTGGGGTCCAAGATATGGGCCAACAATGAATGTCTTGCATTTCCATTCCATCTGCATTTAGGTCCAATTCTACTGCTACTCGATTTTTTCTTTTCGAAGTCATAGACTGATGCGCTCTCAAGAAAGCCAAGTGACTTTTTACTTGACCTCCAATCTAATCTTCTATGTTCATGTTTTGTGTACAATTTAATTTATTAAATTTCTGTTTTTAAGATTTGGTCATCAGGCTCCAGTAACTGGCATTGATGCACTATCCCGGGAACGTGCAGTTACCTCAGGTTCTGATTGTACTTTGAGAATTTGGAAAATCACCGAAGAGTCTCAATTGATATACAATGGACACAGAGACAGCATTGAGGCTGTTAAATTTCTGAATGATGAAAATTTCATATCATGTGGGACAGATGGGTAAGGTTATGATTTTTAACAAGCCCTGAAGAAAAAAACCCAACTTTAACCACAACCTCTCCCCTATCATTTTAGTTCCCTTGGCCTATGGAATGCACTGAAAAAGAAACCTCTACATACCTCAAATCTTGTACATGGTGTACAGGCAAATGGTGAAGCTAATTGGATTACAGCCATAGCATGTGTAGTTAACACAGATCTAGTGGCGTCTGGTAAGTACAAAACCCCGAAAATATCTTATAAAATAAAACGTAATTAATCTCACCCCTATTTCCCAGGTTCCTGTGATGGCTACATACGCCTCTGGCACTGTGTGGAAAATTATCGCAAACTCAAACCCCTGCTAGAAATTCCTGTCAATGGTTTTATAAATAGTTTAGCTTTTAATGCCGATGGTACAAAATTGTATGCCGCTGTGGGTCAAGAACATCGTTGGGGTCGTTGGTGGCGTTTAACAGATGCTAAAAATCACATTGTAGTTATTGATTTATTGAGAGCTTCAACAGCCGGTGAAGAATCGACGGCGCCTCGTAAGAAAACTAAAAAATTGTAGTAATTTATTTAGGATTTTTTTTTTTCAATTAGAAATGTTAAGTTGTTTTTATGCAAAAAAACGAAATTAATTTGAATATTAAAATAATGCTTGTAGCATTAAAGTTGTGAGAACCAATGTTTTATAAATAAAAAATAATATTTTTTGTATTATAAGCAGAAATAATTCTTTATACAATAATTATCTTTATTTCTTTGTCGACAACAACCAAAAGATGTCTTGGAGACATATTCATAGCGATTATGAATCTTCACGTAGGGAGCTACTCACAAGTGAGTTGCAGTTCACTTTCACCTGCTCGAGCTATTATGATTGAGCAGGGAGGAGCACAAAAGTGAACAAGGGTTGACAAGTCGGAAAATGGAAAATAATGGCGCGACTTGTGAACCCTTGAAATAATAATTTGTGTTGCCATACCGTCATTTTTTGCACAAATAACTTTGAGATTAATTAATTCTTATTTTTTGTATAAAAAATAAATAAATTTTCAAATTAATAAACATTTCTAGCAAGAAAAATGTCAGTTATTAACAATCCACTGTAAAAGAACATGGATATTGGTAAAAGAAAATACAACATTAAAACAACATGGCAACATCTGTAACAGCTGTTCTTTTGTTTTGGCAGATATGTGAAAATTGTTTATTTACACTGAAGAATTCGTGAAATTTATTGGAAAATCGTAAAAAAGTGAACAAATGTCGTTTAAAAACGTCATTAAATGGCTACAATAAGTAAATGTTTAATGTTGCATTTTGGGTGATAACAGAAATGGCAAATTCTGAGGAATACCAAGGAAATGAAGTGGAAGTTGTGTTTAGCACCATCTCCCATTCTTTCCAAGACTGCGACCCCAAAAGATCCAAATCGTGTACATTACTTGCTCGGGCATTACCGTGAGATAGGGATGGCTCTCACGGTAATGCCCGAGCAAGTACTGTAACTAAAACGTTGGGTGGGTTGGCCCGACACACTAGGTCCATCAAGAATGATCTTCACGTTCTAGAGAGGGAAGCCCAACCATACTGGATAGAATCCCTTGCTCAACAAGCATTTCAAGTAGTTTTGAATAGCTTTCACATAGTCGCAGGTTCTAATGTAAACAAATATAGTGTGAATAAAGTCCACAACAAACCAGAGTAGTTTTTGCTCAACTATACTTGGGATATTGCAGTCGTCTAAATTCTTAGGCAAATATTGATAGCACCATGCACAGCACTCTGCGTCTTTTAATGGTGCGATGCCAAACCTAGTCATATAACTCCAGTGGATAGTTACATGCCATTCTTGAAACTGAAGGTAGACCCAATTTTGTACCAAATTCTGAAAGAATTCAGAGATTCAGACCGAATTCGTAAAGAACTCTGAAAAAATGTTAGCGGTCAATGTCCTAAGCTTTAAAAAACAAGAACATTCGTTTTATGCAACTATAAACATTATGGTAGAAATTTATAATAATGACATTTCTTCTTTTTATAAGAATAAAAACAAAAACGCCCATTTGTTTTTAAATTTTTTTAAATTTTTAAGTTGACCTCAAGCCAAATTAAAACCAAAGAAAATAGCGTCCAAAGGTCAACAATAACCTCACAACATAAAAAATCTCTTATTATTTTTTGTTACTTTCAACCTAAAATACAATTAATTATCATTACAGATACAAAATATTCGTATTTTTTAAAATAAATGTTCACACTTAAATTTTTTTGTTCAACTCACTTTGATTTCGGTAGTGAGAAATTTCAGCAGAAATTTGCCTCTTTTTCTCACTTTTTTTACATTTGTAATAGCTAATTTTTTCACGAATGTGAGTTTTGCTCACCCTCTTGTTGTTTATAATAAGGGAACAGTGAGAACATAACATCACTCACGGCGATATGATGTTTATAATAGGGGAGGAGGCGAGAAAGAGAAAACTCACGGTGAGAGGCCGTTCATAATTGGGCTGATTATTTCTACCTACATCCTTGGCATTTAAAGTGGCTATAGGGACAAACGTCAGATTATTCGATTTGACGACTTTTTGGAACATTTTTCCTTCAGTAAATTAGAAAAAATGTCCACTGGTATATTTTTTGTATTATTTTACTTTGTGTACTTTCCAAGATATAGGCTTTAAAACTTCCATAAATACACATATGCTCTGTTCCAGAACCTGCAAGCTACTGTTTTTTACTACCATAACATTTTTTCCTTTATGTTATCGGAAAAAAATAGTAAACATTAGTATATTCTTGCAGTTCTGGAACATACCAATAATTGCTTTTTAAAGTATAATAGGTCTTTCTTTTTAGCCAAAAATTTGTACAAAGTTTATAAAGAAAAGCCAAAAATTGCAATAGTGTAAAAAGTTCTTAATATGCTCCGAAATGGCGCGATTTGAGAACAAGTTGGTCCAGAACGCTTTGATAATGATTTTAAAAAATGAAGCAGGAAAGCAAGTCAATCAGGCAAGGTAGCTTATGTACGCCGGCCTCAAGGCCTGTGAGGCTGCTTATGTACGCAGGCCTTTAAGGCTGAGTATATGAAACCTTACAAATAGATAGTATTATGAATTACACAGCTTAAGCTTGCAGACCTATAACTCATTTTTTGTTTAGGTATGGGCCCTTATAATCTTGAGTTGCGTTGTCAATTGTCAGCACAACTGAGATGAAATGTTGTATTATGTGTTATCGATCAGTGTTTTTTCAAACTTGGGAACTCTATTAAATCCAAAACGAACAATTCCCAAACAAAACAACTATTTTAAAATGATAAGTTCAGTGGATTTATTTTTTTGATGATTAAGAAAATGCTCAGGATATGACATCTATTCGGGTATATGATGAAAACCGAATCGACTCGATTTGCAGAATCGAAATGGTATATAATCGAGGTGCCGTTTATGATATATATAGTTTTGCTTTGCCAAAGACCATTATTTGAATAATATTTTTAAAATCCATTTTCAATTTCATTAAAATATTCACCAAAATTAGAGATATACGATTTCTATTTATGGCAAAACGAGTGGAATCGTTTTCCATCACATACCCGATTATTATTTTAGTTTTAAGGCGTATTTTCGATTGCCAAAGGATGCAGTAGTTTACATTGTGGAAACGTTAAAAGATAACTTCAAAGTATGTTACAGATCAACAGCAATACCACCACTTTTAAAAGTGTGCGCTGCGTTGTGATTTTTTGCGGAGGGAATTTTCATGCAAATAATTAACAATTGTTAAGAAAATGTTTTTTTCCTTTCAATTTTACTTCTTGTTTCTTCGAAAATATTCACTGCAACTGAAAATAACGGGTTGCTGAAAAATAGCCGGTTTGTCAAGTGAGATTCGCAAGTTCAGTTGAAGGTTGTCATACATAGAGTAAATGGCTGAGTACATAAGCTGCCTTGACTGCTTACCATGCTTGCTTCTGATAAAAGAATAAAAAAGAAAAGGGCAACCCAGTTCGAAATTTGCTGGGCCTTCTTTATTCTTTTATTTTTATTATGTCAGGAATGAAGCAGGAAAACAAGTCGATCAGGCAAGGCAGCTTATGTACCCAGGCCTTAATTCTGACAACTCCCCTCAACGATAATTGCTAATCGACCCCTTAATATAATCGAAAGTCATAAACATACAGACTCTGGTACCCCTATGCGGGTTTTGCGGAGTGGCAGTACTTTGGTTGATATGTTGTCGGAAGGACGAGTGTATCAAACATATTATAATGCATATAACATGTGATTGCAGCATTCGCGTGTTTGCAATTTTATACAGTGGATTCCAAGATTAAAGAGGACTTGGACCAAAAAACTGACGAATTGCGACTCTACCAAGGGCAAAAAATACTTGCTTAATATTAAAAAGCGGTCCCTGCAAGTAATCGCACAATTAATCACTGAAATATACGTGCGATGATGACCTTCAAATGTAACTTATTATACAGATGTTCCAGTCTTGATCTCAGAAGAAAAACCATATTGAAGAACACCCTCTGCAAGTCCCACAGCCTGACGTGACGACTCTACAATTACTTAAATGTTGAATTAGCTCGGACTGAGAACTTTGGAAGACGTAAATGCTACTTCCAAACCTATTTTATCACTTCAGTTGTGCATAAAAATCAGGATTTTAAAAGTTTGCGTAATTATAAATGAAATACAATCCATAAGCCTTACCTTGATATAGAACGGAGAGGAGTTGTTACTTTTGTAAGGAACACCAGTAGTGGGATTCTCTAGGGCATTTTTTGGTTACCAACAAAAATCGGTCAAATTAAAACGCAAAATTATGAATGAAAAGTTCAAATAAAAGTTGACATCGCTGTTGCTATCGGTAGAACTTTGCGACTACTTTCTATTGGTGGCTAACTTACCGAATGATATCGTTAATTACCGAAATTATACGCATTTTAATTTTAACGATTTTTGTCGACAACCCAAAAATGCGTTAGAGAATCCCACTACAGCATACTCTTCCTTCAAAAACGTTCGATTCTACACAGCAACTGTATCTTTGATTTATAGTCACTGATCATAATGCACTTTTATGAACGAACGGATTACAACGCAATTTCAGAAGTCTTGGTTACCACGATTATTCTTAACTAGCGGACCCGGCGAACTTCGTCTCGCTATTAAGGAATAAAATTTCATACAAAAACTCAATTTTCGATTTTTTCCAAATTTCCGACTTTTCCAGAGAGAGTTTCCAAAATTTTCTTCCGTAAAGAACTTTTCCTCGAAAATACGAATAACTGACAAAAAATTTTACAGAAATCGGCCTAGCCGTTCTCATTTTATGAATTACTATACATTTTTTACACAATTTTTATATATGTAGATTAAAAATTTTTTAAATTTTAGGTGACGATTTGTTTATTTCATGTGCCTATCTAATCGTACCGAACCGATTTCTACGCTCACAAAATTACGGTTTTCCGGATACCAATTAACACAATAATTCATTCATATTTAATAACGCATCAAAGTTAAATCAAAATTTGTATTTAATGACGTGCTTCCAGGATATAAATTCTTTCATTCAATTGTGCCATTATTCAGTTTATAATTTTTAAACGAAACTGTCTATCGAAAAGCTTTTTGTAACTAGGCGTTTACACATAGACAGTATTGGCAAGACAATAGCAAAGGTACAAACCATTTTCACCAATACATTCATACTTTTCTCTATACATATTTAAAAATGTATAAATGTATTTGTGAAAATGGTTTGTATTTTTGCTATTGTCTTGCCAATACTGGCATTTGTAAACGCCGGGTAAAACTTTGTACAAATTTGTACAAATTTTTGGGTTATCAAACAGACCTATTGTTTGGCAGTTTCCTTGTGCTATGGTTCCTAGGAAAACATTCATCACGTTTTTCACAACCGCGCTGAGAATTACGATACAAAATTGTGGCTCCGAGTAGTTAATTCCCAATGTTGGAAACATAGCTAAGTATATATCTTGTTAAAGAGTCCGTTCTATGTTGTTCCTTCCCGTACACAATTAAAAGCATTAAATGTAGCAGGCTTCGTGGACAATCTAGGTATTACAAAAAGGAGGATTATAAATCGAACGTCTACATTTGATTTTTTAAACTTACCAAATAACCGAAACATTCCCCCAACTAATGACAATCTTTCTCTCACAAGTTATGCTAAATTCTACATGCTTCTTCTTGTTTGGCATTTCAATTTCATTACTATTGCGCTCTTGGGTTTGTTTTGAAAGAAATAGCAATACGTTTTTTTTTATAATGACTTTTCATAAAATAACACACGAATGTATTTATTTTTCGTTGAAAAACATCAATTTATTAATACTTAATCATTGCGGAAAATGGACCGTTAGAAAGCAACTACAACAAATGAGAAGAAGTTCTATTGTGATTGGCAATGTAGTATACGATGATAGACTGTAGTAAATCGAAGGAAACCGTGTTCTTCATTGCCGCCATCAAGGCAAATTTATAGAAGGTATATGCATGAAGTACAACAACTAAAAAACTAAAGCTAGGGCATGGCCCAATTATACAGGTCCTCTCTCAAGCGAATTCAAACAAAAACAAATATTTGAAATGTCAAAATTCATAAACAAAGGCGAAAAATTTGTTTTCGCCGACACGAAATATGTTTGAGGCGAATTTCTTTATTGTCAATTAAGGTGGATGCATACATAACATTTTCCGAGAAAAAGTTGTTCACGCAGTTATTTTTGTTTGGCGTAACAGAAAATACCAGCTGATCGATCTTTAACTGCCAAAATAAGTTATTGCAAATTAAATTCTAATACAAAACACAACAAATGTTGACATTTTACGTGTACAACATAAAGTTGATTTGTTTTCTTTTTTCGATATACATCTACCTGTTCCTCTACAGTTTGACATTTCTCTACCTCACAGCGAATTCTAATGACAAATATGAATTTTGACAGCTCAAATCAAAATCATTTGTTTTTGAGAGAGGACCTTTATAATTGGGCCATGAGCTAGGGTCACATTAGGCCAATGGTGCTCAAGAAGAGAATGCTATTTTGGGTTTTTGTATGGGAAAGAGAGTTGTAGTTAACTTTTTCGTAAAGACGCGTGCATGGCTGCATTAGGCAAATATTTGCTCTAGCGACCGGCAGTGTGCGCATACTGAGAGCAAATGAGCGTAAATAATGCATTGAAATTTATGCTCACTTGCTCTCAGTAAACCACTGATGGGCAAATTGCGAGAGACTCATGTATTTTTTACACTTTTGTGTGTGAGGGAGAGCATTTCTGCCCATCAATGCAGTAAACACACACTCCCTGTCGCTGGAGCAAATATTTCCCTAGTGTGACCCTAGCTTTACAAAAACAACATTGTTGTTATTGAAAATTAATTGTCATAGATAAATAATGAGTAATAGGGTCGTTCCAAATTTTTTTTCAGGAAAAACATAAATACGTTTTAAAAATCATCTAAAATAGAACAAATTTGAATTTAAAATGTAAATTTAACGCATTCGGAACTCCCGTAGGTAAGTTTTATTACACGTTTATGATGAAAAGAAGTATTTTTTGGTAGCAAATTTCGAAGTTTCAAATTTCATGAGTAGACCCTATTACATTTTGAAAACCAAATTTACAAAAAAAGTAAAAATACATCTGATTGTCACTTCTACCTTCTATAAATCTGCCTTGTCCGCCATGTTTTAAACTAGTAGTCACAGTTTATATAGTTGGACAATAAGCCCATCTGATTGTTATGTTTGTTGTCAAAAACATTATTGTGATTTAAAATACAAAGAAACTCAAATCACAATAATATAAAATCTATTATGTTTGTTGTCAAAAGTTGTTAACAGAACTCTGAATGGCCGACCTTCTATAGGCCTTGCTAGTAGTAGAATAATAACCAAATAAAGGTGTGAACAGAATGAAATACGCCGCTTCTCTCACGCTCAGTTTCATGTCAAAGATTAAAGGTCAAGTACTACCTAATTCAAATGCTGCCTAATTCATTTGTATTACTTAGTACTTGGCCTTTAAGGCCTGCGTACATAAGCTGCTCTGCCTGATTGCCTTGCTTTGCTGCTTCAATAAAAAATAAAAGAACAAAGAAGGCCGACCCAATTTCCAACTGATGGCAACCCAGTTCGAAATTTCGTCTTTATTCTATTATTTTTATTACGTCAGAAATGAAGCAGGTAAGCAAGGCAATCAGGCAAAGCAACTTATGTAGCGAGGCCTTTAGACTTTTACATAAAAAGCAGCGTATTTCATTCTGTTCACACCTTTATTTCGGAAACATGTAATAGTTTCGATAGCTAGCGTACGAAACATCCAAACAAAATAACTGGCAGACAGATTTTTTCATAATAAATCTTTAGAAATATGTATATAATAAATCCATAACATCCAAATTTTCATTATTCGCTTTAATATCCCTTTCATTATTATCACAGTTTATATTTATAGCTTAAGTTGTTAACAGAACTCTGAATGGCCGACCTTCTATAGGCCTTGGTTATTATTCTACTACTAGTTTAAAACATGGCGGCCAAGGCAGATTTATAGAAGGTAGAAGTGACAATCAGCATTTGAATTAGATAGGACTTGACCTTTAATCTTTGACATGAAACTGAGCGTGAAAGAAGCGGCGTATTTCATTCTGTTGCTTTTTTGTAAATTTGGTTTTCAAAATGTAATAGGGTCTACTCATGAAATTTGAAACTTCGAAATTTGCTACCAAAAAATACTTCTTTTCATCATAAACGTGTAATAAAAATTAAGTCTGTCTGGTTACTTTCCCAGCAAGAATTGTCCAGCAAGAACTTTCTCAGAGAGTAAGAGGTTTTTATTCTCTTTTGCTAGAAAATTGTAAAAGGTAAACAGACACCTTCCCAGCAAAAACCAGCAAGCAATCAGCTGACTTGCCAAAACAGAACAATTTGTCCGCCAACAAAGAAAGCAAACACGTTGTATTTTATTAAAAATAAAAAAGAAAATGAAACAAAAAAGTATTTTTCCACCTTACAAATTTGTTCTCCATAAAACAATACAATTAGACTATGTTATTTCCACAATAAAATTGTTTTTAATGTTCACAAACATAAATCAACAACAAACTAAAAACGGCTGATTGATTGTTTTCAGGAAGAAGAAGAGCTTGCAAGTGCTTGCTAGAAGAAATTTGTCCAGCAAGAATTTGCAAGCTCTCAGTGAAAGAACTGTCAAAATGTCTCTCTCGAATCGCTCTCTTTTGCTGGTTTTTTGTGTTAACAGACGACTTCCAGCAACAATTGGTACAAATTGTTACAAATTTTAGGGTAACCAGCAGGGATGGAAAATTCAGTACAATAGTACTTTTTTCAGTACCATTTCACTATAAAAAGTACCGAAGTACCCCCGCGGCCAATTCAGTACCATTTCCGTACTGTAGTCTAGAAAAATTTTATATGAGAATCTGCAATACCTCTTCTATGGGTGCCATATTGGTGCTAGAAAACTATCGACAGTCTGACTATCGTTTTGATTACTGACGAAAAACAAAGTTTATATCGGCCACCAAAACTTTTTTTGGACTATCTGTCACGAATTATATAAAAAATTATTTGTTCAGAGTTCAATATAAACAAGGCTTTACGACAGCGATCAAAACGAAAGTCGAATTATCGATAGTTAGCCAGCTCTAAGCTAAGTAAAACGTGCATCTATACCCACACTCTCTATGGGAATGTTTTATATCCATATCGAAATCAAAGTATCTAATTTCAGTAATTTCACTGGGATAATGAGGCTAAAATTTTCAAAATACCGTTCTATGGGGGCTATATCAGAACTGAAAAATTTCTGGGGGACAGTTTTGTAGCCCCAACGAAGACTAAATACCAAATTTCAACAATTTGGTATGATAATGTGGCTCAAACCTTCAAAATACTGAAAATCGGAAGTTACCGTTGTATGGGAGCAATATCAAAATGTGAATTGATAAATACCAAACTTCCTAGGAGTAAATGAAGATTCTGTACCAAATAAAAAGCTCCATATTAAATATTGAGATCTGCATCTGGAAATCAACAGACACGGACCTGGTTAAATACTTTATAGGGTCTCCGACGAATATTTCGTTGTGTTACAAACGGAATGACAAAGTTAATTATACCCACCAGTATGGTATAAAAATATATACCGTTTTGAAATATTCTTCAGATTACTGAATGATCTGATTATTCAGATTGCTGAATAAATTTTTTTTCCTTAAAAAAATAATGAAAAAATTACCTTTTCAATGAAAAAAGTAACATTTTAGTACTATTTGAAATTTTTAATTTTCCATCCTTGGTAACCAGACACAGCTATTAAGTCTGTCTGGTTACTTTCCCAGCAAGAATTGTCCAGCAAGAACTTTCTCAGAGAGTAAGGGGTTTTTATTCTCTTTTGCTAGAAAATTTTAAAAAGTAAACAGACACCTTCCCAGCAAAAACCAGCAAGCAAACAGCTGACTTGCCAAAACAGAACAATTTGTCCGCCAACAAAGGAAGCAAACAAGTTGTATTTTATTAAAAATAAAAAAGAAAATGAAACAAAAAAGTATTTTTCCACTTTACAAATTTGTTCTCCATAAAACAATACAATTAGACTATGTTATTTCCACAATAAAATTGTTTTTAAGTGTTCACAAACATAAATCAACAAAAAACTAAAAACGGCTGATTGATTGTTTTCAGGAAGAAGAAGAGCTTGCAAGTGCTTGCTAGAAGAAATTTGTCCAGCAAGAATTTGCAAGCTCTCAGTGAAAGAACTGTCAAAATTCTCTCTCGAATCGCTCTCTTTTGCTGGTTTTTTGTGTTAACAGACGGCTTCCAGCAACAATTGGTACAAATTGTTACAAATTTTAGGGTAACCAGACACAGCTATTACCTACGGGAGTTCCGAATGCGTTAAATTTACATTTTAAATTCAAATTTGTTCTATTTTAGATGATTTTTAAAACGTATTTATGTTTTTCCTGAAAAAACATTTGAAACGACCCTATTACTCATTATTTATCTATGACAATTAATTTTCAATAACAACAATGTTGTTTTTGTTAGTTTTTTAGTTGTTGTACTTCATGCATATACCTTCTATAAATTTGCCTTGATGGCGGCAATGAAGAACACAGTTTGCTTCGATCAACTACTATCTATCATCGTATACTACATTGCCAATCACAATAGAACTTCTCATTTCTTGTAGTTGCTTTCTAACGGTCCATTTTCCGCAATGATTAAGTATTAATAAATTGATGTTATTCAATGAAAAATTAATACATTCGTGTGTTATTTTATGAAAAGTCATTATAAAAAAACGTATTGATATTTCTTTCAAAACAAACCCAAGAGCGCAATAGTAATGAAATTGAAATGCCAAACAAGAAGAAGCATGTATAATTTAGCATAACTTGTGAGAGAAAGATTGTCATTAGCTGGGGGAATGTTTCGGTTATTTGGTAAGTTTAAAAAAATCAAATGTAGACGTTCGATTTATAATCTTCCTTTTTGTAATACCTAGATTGTCCACAAAGCCTGCTATATTTAATGCTTTTAATTGTGTACGGGAAGGAACAACATACAACGGACGCTTTAACAAGATATATACTTAGCTATGTTTCCAACATTGGGAATTAACTACTCGGAGCCACAATTTTGTATCGTAATTCTCAGCGCGGTTGTGAAAAACGCGATGAATGTTTTCCTAGGAACCATAGCACAAGGAAACTGCCAAACAATAGGTCTGTTTGATAACCCAAAAGTTTGTACAAAGTTTTACAAAATGCTGTTCGATATCCTGGCAGCACGTCATTAAATACAAATTTTGATTTAACTTTGATGCGTTATTAAATATAAATGAATTATTGTGTTAATTGGTATCCGGAAACCGTAATTTTGTGAGCGTAGAAATCGGTTCGGTACGATTAGATAGGCACATGAAATAAACAAATCGTCACCTAAAATTTAATAACTTTTAATTAAGAATAATCGTTGTAATTGCGTTGTAATCCGTTCGTTCATAAAAGTGCATTATGATCAGTGACTATAAATCAAAGATACAGTTGCTGTGTAGAATCGAACGTTTTTGAAGGAAGAGTATGCTGGTGTTCCTTACAAAAGTAACAACTCCTCTCCGTTCTATATCAAGGTAAGTCTTATGGATTGTATTTCATTTATAATTTCGCAAACGAACCTAATTTGATATCATTTGCTTTTCAAATCCTGATTTTTATGAACAACTGAAGTGATAAAATGGGTTTGGAAGTAGCATTTACGTCTTCCAAAGTTCTCAGTCCGAGCTAATTCAACATTTAAGTAATTGTAGAGTCGTCACGTCAGGCTGTGGGACTTGCAGAGGGTGTTCTTCAATATGGTTTTTCTTCTGAGATCAAGACTGGAACATCTGTATAATAAGTGACATTTGAAGGTCATCATCGCACGTATATTTCAGTGATTAATTGTGCGATTACTTGCAGGGACCGCTTTTTAATATTAAACAAGTATCTTTTGCCCTTGGTAGAGTCGCAATTCGTCAATTTTTTGGTCCAAGTCCTCTTTAATCTTGGAATCCACTGTATAAAATTGCAAACACGCGAATGCTGGTTGTCGTTCCGACAACATATCAACCAAAGTACTGCCACTCCGCAAAACACGCATAGTCCGCACACTTGGTTACCAGAGTCTGTATGTTTATGACTTGCGATTATATTTTCAGTTGCAGTGAATATTTTCGAAGAAACAAGAAGTAATATTGAAAGGAAAAAGACATTTTCTTAACAATTGTTAGTTATTTGCATGAAAAATCCCTCCGCAAAAAATCACAACTCAGCGGACACTTTTAAAGGTGTGAACAGAATGAAATACGCCGCTTTTTCACGCCCAGTTTCATGTAAAAGCCTAAAGGCCAAGTACTACCTAATTCAAATAAATTAGGCAGTATTTGAATTAGGTAGTACTTGGCGTTTAATCTTTTACATGAAACTGAGCGTGAAAAAAGCGGCGTATTTCATTCTGTTCACACCTTAACCTCTAAGAAGTAGTGGACTTCATAATTCATGTCTCTCTGTTTAAATTGCATTTCATAAATTGATGAAAGGTTCTGAATTTCAATTGAAATATTCTAAATATCAAATGTAATTTCTGAATATCAAATGGAGTATCTAAATTACAAATAAAATATCTTAATTTCAAATGTAATATCTAAATTACAAATAAAATATCTGAACTTCAAATGGAATTACAAATAAAATGTCTGAATTTTAAATGGAATTTCCGAATTACAACTGCTATTCTCTGAATTACAATTGAAAATGGTGTAGTTATGCACCTCTTTGCAAATGAATAACGCAAATGAATCACAGAACTGGTAATGGACGCCAAAAGTTTGGCCGGTAAGAATTTGTGGAAAAAGGGATCATCTAGAGTACTGCAGCGGTGAAGCTTTAGCGAGTATATAGTAAAGAACGAACTATGTATGTTCATTTCGAACCCTGGGAAAAGAAAGGATGAGTCCTCAGTCACGTTCAGTAACGTTGACCGATCCGTTATTGTGTTTATCCTGTGGGCTGAACATTTTTGGAAAGGTTTAGAAGTGATATTTAAAAATTGAGGATATGAAGGATTTGTTTGTAAGAAAAAAGGAGAATAGCTTATATAAGTAGGGTTAGGTGTTATTTTACTTATCGGTATAGCCATCTTAGACTCTTGACGAAACGTAATAATGAAGTGGGTTTGGCATTGGGAAAGAAGGTACGAGGTGAAATCGTGTGTTTACTCGGTAGTTTTTTTAACAATGCAGTCGAAGTGACATATTAAGTGTGGTTCTATAGAGTAGTGTGGCTCAAATCAATTTCGTGCCAGTTCTTCGGCATGTTTTCTACCGCAGCTTCCGCAGATTTGACTGTAGATTTAGAGCATCTTGGTTCTTGAGCCAATTCGACGCAAATATCTCAGCTTGGAAAACATCGGAATATTCATCCAAAGAAAAATGTACTTCATATTAGAAGCCCTTCTCTATCATGGTAAAAGCTTGTGGCCCTTTCTGCCACACTTTCTTCCTCCATTTAATATTTGCCGGATATTGAGATCATGATTGTTATCTCAAGTTTTTGTCGAGCACCCCGAGAGAGGGCGAAGACATGAGTATTATTTAGGATCTCTTCAGATGGAGGAGGTACCCTACAGTTTAATATATAATAGTTGTGTCTTTTTAGTTTTTCAGTAATAATTATTCAGTAACTTCTTTTCAGAGAGTAAGAGAGATTATACTCTTTGATACGAAAATAGAGAAAAAAGTAAAAAGACAGCATTTAGTAAACTTTAGCAAGATAACAGTTGATAACCAAAACAACAACATTGGCGCCAATGCATGAATGAAAAACTAATTCCAATGCAATGAAAAAGTTCTTTAATCTTAAGCAAAATAAATAAAAAATTATTAATATATTAATAAAATAATCAATAAATATAGCTGAATCGTAATATTTATAGTATTTTTCAACAAAAATAAGGTGAACATTGAGCAGCTGATCATTAGCAGATGATTAAAAAACAGCTGATCGAACTTGCTAAATGTTGCTGGGAAAAATTCTTTCAGCAACTTTTAGCAATTTCTCAGCAAACAACTGTCAAAATTGTTCTCTCACTTCGCTCTCTTTTACTGAACTTTTGTGTAAAAAGACAGCATTTAGTAACATTTCGTAATAATTGTTACAAATTATCACGTAAAAAGACACAGCTAATGTTGCGAATACAATTTGAAACGCTAAATCGAAATTTGAAAAGATTTAAGCTCAGACGAAATCTAAATGGAAATGTGGTAACAGTTGTATGGGACAAAGATAAAATTGAAGGTAAAGTTGAATCTTAAAAACCAAATCGCCTGTAAAAATACGCTTGAGACGTTAATTTACTCCAACATTGGAAGTAAAACAATTCACACCACTTAAGCCGAAAACACACCCAACGTTTCAGTAAAGTTGGACGTCATTTCTAATAAAAGAATAAAAAAGCAAGGGCAACATATATAGAATTTTTCTTTATTCTTTTATCAGAAATGACGTCCAACTTTACTAAAACGATGCATGTGTTTTAGGCTTTACTAGCGCAATATATCTGACAAAATGTACTGTACTTTAACATTAAAACAAGCTTTCGTTGTAGTACCTGCTTGGGTGTTATCTAATTATCATGTGCTTTAATCTGACTATTTACCCTAATGATCAAAACTTTGTGAAAACAAAATAGACCCTATAGTAACGATATATGAAAATCTAGATATTTTTTGACTCTATTAAAACTGTGCAAATACAAGTTTCTCAAAAATATAGAGATGCAAAAAAGACCTTCCATGAACTCCAAATTCAAATAGTGGGCAACATTCCTAAGACCTCTCAACCTATCTGAATTAAAACCAACCATACCCAGACCTTTGATTTAAATTAAGTCTCATCATAGAGGAACATACAATAATACTCTCTCCCTGTTTATCTATGATTAAAACACTCTTTTTGCTTGTCATAATAATAATTTAATATCTTAAAATAAATATTGCACTTTATTTCAAGTAGGTAAAAATAATTTAAAAAACTGGAATTACATAAGTCTTTTTTAGGTTCTCGTCTCATCATCAGCTCCTTCGTCTATTCATCTTTAAAATGCATCATCACCGACCACATCAGCTATGGTTGCCACCAGACGCCGGGCATGTTCAACAGCACAAGTGGCCGTAACCAAACCCAAATGGACACAAAACAGTTCATAACATTTGATTTTATGTACCGGGGTTTTGGGAAAACATATTTCGGTCAGCAGCTGATAATAATCACCAGCCAAGAGTCCAGGCTCAAAATTTGGTTTAAAGGAGTTCGCTGCATTTGCCGAGGGTAAATTCAAATGACGTTCCAAATCAATGGATTTTGAGGAGCCTGTTGACTGATCTTCAAACCACAGAAAATAGGCATAATTGAATGATTTATCTTTCCACATGATGGAAGCATGACCCTTCTTCAAATGTTGTCTGGAAAATTCCAACATATCAAATAGTTTTTCCTTTGGTATTAGGGGATTGGGTGACTTCAAATCCGGTGAGATCATAAGACCCGAGGAACGATTAATATATATGAAATGTATTAGCCCGGGGAAATCTTCTAGATAAGCTTCAATGGTTACATTCCTTTCCGCTTTGACAGCAAGAAATTCTGCAAATTCTAAAAGTTTTCCCTCCACAATAGCAGCCACTTCGGGTAATTGTTGGAAATTCACCGATGATGAATCACAGCAGGTGAGGGTAAATAATTGTTTGAGATCTTCATGGAATGATGGAATATTAGATTCTATCCTTACTATCAAATCCTTCTCATATGTCTTAAGGAACTCGTGATACATCTTCTTTAGATTCTCCCATTTGGCAGAGAATTTTTTAAAACATGTTTCCACATCGTCACCTTTTATTTTGGCCTTTTTGTAGGCCTCTTGAGACTGTCTTACAAATGTCTCCAGGGATTCATATGTAGGCTTTAAAGCCTCCGCATCTCCTTGCATTTGAATGGAAACGATTTTTTGCAATACAAAAAATGTGTCATATAAACTGCTGGCCACCGATAAGGGGGCATATTCTACTAGCTGGATCAAAACCACTCCCTTGTTTAGGGAATTCAGGTGGGCTATACATGGCACACAGCCGGATTGGGGATCTTGGGCCACACCTTGCAAAAACATGGCCATTGTCTTGTTCAAACCTCTCGAATCACGCTGCAAAGCTCGTATAAGTAAAGCGAGGAATAACAAATCAGAGGGACTAAGCGGTAATGCTGTTTTGCTCGAATTAATCGCCACAAATTTTACACCAACAAACATCAAAGCATGGCATTTCAAGTGGCCACCATCCCGTAGACAATCCAAAGCTCTGTCCAAACTGCCTTTCACAGCTCGGCGCAATTCGGCATTGATGATTAAACGAGGTAAGGCTTCCACTTGTAATATTAAATCGGTGTCACGTATCTCCTCTTCATAGCACTCCATACAAGTGGTGAACAACTCCTCCTGGACATCACTGGCAAACAAATTCGGTCCATAACATGCCTTCGCCAATGCAATGACCACACCCATTCGTCGCTGCATAAGCTCCAATTTCTCCTGGGCAATACTAATAAACTGATAACCCAGCACTTCACCAAATACCAAATTTAAATCCTCCTCACATTGGATGCTGGCATAACAATTATCGAATTGGCAATGCATAATACGTTGGGAATTTATCAGTGGACTAAATAGCTGCACTAGGACATTTTGGTCGATTTTTCTTCCACAATTTTCTTTGGCGAAATCTTCCGGCAGCAAGCCCTGATCAATGGCTTTGTCCAAAAAATGATGTTGTAACTTTTTGTTGAATTTTTGATAGACCACATCATTGGCATTGTTGAAAACAATTAAACCATTCATGACGTAGATGTTGCTAGTAGAATTTTTGATGTTTTTAACTTAGAATAGCATCACACTTCTTTCTTAAGGAATGTACTGCTGATAACGAACGTGTAGAGAAATTTTTGCATAGAAATTTTTCTTGTTTTGATTTGTGTTTGTGGGTGGGTTTCTGTAATGTGCACAAGTCGAGTGGGGGAGGAAATTTTCTTCTAAAAAAAATGTAAACAAATCCTTATTGTGAATGAAAGTAATGAAACAGGTGTTATGGGGTGCAGTTAGTATAACACGTAACGTATAACAAGGCCTCGACCATGATGCAATAACAAGGTGACTCTCTACGCCCAGCTGATGTCTTCTTTTGCTGTCAAAATACATTTTTGTTTTAAAAAATAATAAGAAATATTTCAGTTCAAACAAAATTATACTTCCACAACTTCTTTACTTGAATTGTGTCAATAATATTTCTTAGTTTTATTCTTTTTTGTGCATTCCTCACTGCAAAAACTTTTGACATCAAGAGAAGACAAAGACCTGAATTTTAGAGTTGTGTAGTTCCGGAACGAACTAGTTCCAAGGTACTATTCCGGACAAGAAAGATCGATCCGCTCCAGGAACTACATTGCCCAACTCTGCTGAATTTGCTTTCTGGATAACCTTACTAACTGAACCGTGGCCTCGACACATAAGCGGCTGAAGTGAAGGTGTGAACACAATGATAAACTCATGCTTATCCAAGCCTCAATTTATGTACAAGAATAAAGAAATGCAAGATCGCATTTTAATTAGGTACTACATGGCCTTAAAGGTGCAAACACAACGAAATTCGTCGCTTCCCAGCAAACAAATTTTGCCGATGGCTCTGATATCAGTTTTTTTCGAGATTTCCTAACCATTTTTTGCGATTATTTTCCGTGTGCTCTGCACATTCTCTGAAGTGAAATTATGATTCGATTTTTTTCGATTAATTTCCGAGTACTCTGCGCATAATCTGAAAAGAAATTTTGATTCGTTTCATTTTCTTGCGAGCAAAATTCTCGAACTTCGGTTGAGAGTTTTGTTTGCATGTTATAGTTTTTTTAGTTATTTCGCAGCAGTTACATATACACATAGCCAAGAAAGTCTGCGTTCACCTTACTACTTTTCAGAAACGATGCTAAAACTTTAATAAAAAGGTAAATGAGATCAGTTTTTCTTTCATAGATACGCTATTGGCACTCTTTACTACCACAATAAAAAGAAAAATTCCAGAAAATATATTAGCTTTGTTCCTTTACTTTTTTAATGGTAAGGGTGGTAAAAGAGAAAAGTGTCAAAGTTGCTCAAAATTGCTCTCTCATGAACATTTTTACCAGAAAAGTAAAGGAACGGAAAAATGGTATATCTGGCAGCAATGTCAAAAAGAAACATAAAAAAATCAATTTTCGTCTTTTATTTCACAGTTTTTAATTTAGTTTTGTCAGCTTTCGACTTTTTCTTCTGTTTATCGTCTATTTGTTAAATAATCGTCAAACAAAAGTCGAAAAATCAGTTCTGCCATTTTTTACCTGCAGAAGCTGGTAGCCTGTGGTAGAAGAGAAAGCCATTTTCGCTCTCTCTCCACTCTCACTCTCTTAAAAGTTGTTCCAGTTTTGCCACTTTTCTGGGGTTAAGGAACGCTTTGCAGGTTAAAAATGGTAACAAATGGGAAAAATGAAACACAGCTATTATTAGGTCTGTACGATAACTCAAACGTTTGTACAAATTTGTACAAACTTTTACAAAATGTTGTTCGATAACAAACTTGTTCAGTAAAAGATAAATGAGAAGTAGTTGCAAGTACTTGCAAGAACTTGCAAATACTTTTTACTTGCGAAGTTATCGAACAGGCCTATTAATACGAAGTTAACGGTAAAAAAGTACTACTACTGCTAAATTAGAGCCCCAAAAAGTCTGCGTTCACTTTGTACGTTGCAATAATACCGTTAGATTTTTTGCTGTGAGGTCGTTTGCACACTTAACTTAAAAAAGTAAAGTATTTCAAGAATGGAAAACAAGGGCAAAGAAATTGGCATCGATAAAAAGAAAATTCTAGGTAAATAATGGAAAAAGCTATCGAAATATTGGCGAAACTGTAGGTAGAACATATAAGTATATACATAGAGCGATAATTAACTATAAACAAATCGGAATTTTTAAGTAAAAGCCCAGATCTGAGGTCAAAGCTCACTTTTGGACGGTCAAAAATATTATCGGAACGGGAGGAGCGTAACATAACTAATATAGTTAAAACAAATGTAATGCCCAGATCTGGGTTTTGACGTAAAAATTCCGGTTTGTTTATAGTTAATTATCACTCTATGTATAGACTAATATGTTCTACCTACAGTTTCGCCAATATTTCGATAGCTTTTTCCATAATTTACCTAGAATTTTCCTTTTATCGATGCCAATTTCTTTGCCCTTGTTTTCCATTCTTGAAATAACTTACTTTTTTAAGTTAAGTGTGCAAACGACCTCAAAGAATGACCAGTTGTGACAAAATTGATTAAAAATGGGAGAAAACTTCAAAAAAATTCAAAAATACTAACGGTATTATTGCAACATACAAAGTGAACGCAGACTTTTTGGTGCTCTAATTTAGCAGTTTTAACACTTTTTTACCGTTATCTTCGTAATAATAATAATAATATATTTTCTGGAATTTTTCTTTTTATTCTGGTAATAAAGAGTGCCAATAACATATGGCCTGTTCCCGTACTTTATAAAGTGGTAAAAGACGTAAAAGTTGTAAAAGTCGTAAACGATTTTCGTATAAATTTTGTGTACGGGAACGTAAAATGTGTAAAAGTGGTAAAAATTGTAAAAACTTTTTAGTTCTGGAACAGAGCTATATTTATAAAAGAAAAACTGATATCATGTGTGTTCGTTTACTCAAAATTTGTACAAATTGTTACTGGATGTTGTTCGTTTACTCTACAGTACAATGCTAAAGACCTTAGCCGATTACCAGAAGTTACTGAACTTGTACGAATTTGTACAAATTGTTGATTAAACGAACACATCCATCATTTACCTATTTATTAAAGTTTTAGTATCATTTTTGAAAAGTAGTAAGGTGAACGCAGACTTTCTGGGCTATGTGTATAAGTGAGTAAGACGTAGCGGAACAAATTATTGTGTTTTTAAAACAAATGAAAATAGGAAGTTTGCATACACATTTTGTATATACAACTATTTTTATAATTAATATTGTTAATTCTATTTTTATTACGTCAAATAAATGACAACAGGGTGTTGAGAGCGAAAGGTTTGTTATGATCCCAATGAAGCTTGGCCCTCCGGCTGCTCAAAAGCCTATCTCAGAGCGGTCCTCAACCCTTTAAACAAGCAGGTGATCATATCAGAAAAATACATGCAAAAAAAAAACTACACGAAACATAATACACAATTTTACACGGAAGATAGTCTTTAGAACTGAGGCCCTTGGTGTACAGACCCCTCACTCAGCCCGCCCTTCCTTGGTCCACAACGTTCCATCACCTTTCTTTCATGGACCCCACAAACTCCCCTCCATCGCCTTAGTTACCCCTTACATCCGTTCCCCTCCCAAAGGATTAAAACTTACTCCATATTCATTCTCTAATCATTCTTTGAACATAATTTTATTTAAACCTTATATTAATTAATAATTACTAACAAGAGAAAAATCAATAAAACCTATCTAATCAAAATTCTTAATATTTAGTCTTTCCTTTTATAATAGTCTTCGAAATGTTATAAAAACAAAAAAAAACATATATTTTTTATCGATCTTGGGACTTATAATGATTTTGATGGGGTCACGGTCAGCATTTATTGACCACGTAATTTACTTTCTGAGATTCCCTACCTAAATGAGCTCAGTTAAGCGGGTATTAATTTTTTTGCCTCACTCTTCAGGCTAATCAAACGATAAATAAGTAACCCCCTATAAGTCTATTATTATAGTCCCTAACATAAATTTGATAGCAAAAAAAAATTTATATATATAAAAAAATAAAGAAAATGTCAAAAAATTAAAGGGTTAAAGAAAAAAAATTTACATATAAAAATCAAATAATAGGATAGTAAGTATACTTGGTAATGAATAAAAGATAAAAACTACACAAAAAACTATATAAACGACAAATACGATATAAAAATGTGTGGCGAATGTTCGGCGCCTAAGGATTGGCTTTACAAACCACAGTTTTGATTATAATGATTTTACCGCAGTTCCAGCACTCTCTCAACCATATGATGGGAATAGTCTCGACACTTTTGTGGGTCGAGCTTCTCCCAACTTACGTTCCACTTCTTCTCAATGTATAACAGTACGCTAATGGCCACACAGCACCAGCTTTGAATTTAGGTTTGTGCCACCACTGAGAACTTTCAGCAGCTGACGTTTCGTATACAGCTTTGCTCAAACCGATGTTATGTAACATCGGCAGAACTTTGCCGGCGGTCAAGATTTACACGTCCGGCGTTTACTTGATTTACGAAAAACAGGTTTACACCTCGCTTACAAAACGCTGGTGAATGTTTTGTTTGAACAAAAGACTTTATAGCTCTGTTCCTTTACGTGCCTGAGGTTACCATTTCTTACCATTTTTAACCTGCAAAGCGTTCCTTTACTTCAACAAGCATACAATTTATATGAGACCAGTTCACCACTTTTACCATTTTTGGCCACTGTTACCATTTTTTAAAGTAAAGGAACAGACCATATGATATGACCAGCTTTTACATATAATCCTACCTTGCTGAATAGGCACATTCATACATAACAGGCGTTATTAAATAGCTTCGTTGTGGTGGCAGTTGTGGGGAAAAACGCTTTGGGCGGCTAATGCGCTAGACCAATCATTGGCTTCACGTTACCTGTTGGACGAAATATACAAGTCACTTAATCATATCACTAACACTATTTTCCTTTTAGCCACGTCAACAAACAACTCCACTTACTTTAAAATATTGGTATATGAATTTTATATTTTTTTGGTGTTTCTGCACGATGTCACATATAAAAACGCTTTTAAATAATATCTTATCCGTCACTGTTCTCGATGTTTTACTTCATTAATTCCCACAAATATGATAGCGGATTTCCCAAATTTTCTCCTTTTATTACGAGAAATCCCACTCAAAACCTAATTTCCAGTGCTTTTTTTTTCATTGTCTCCTTTTTATATTCTATTTGTCTCTTTTCAACTTATTAAATTTAAATACGAAAAACATTACATTTACGTTAAATTGGCGCTATCGCCATATCCCTTTAGGGATGGAAAAATGGTATACGTAGCAACCCTGTACTAATTAGTACCGGTGTAACAACGTAGTAAAATTTTTGATGGCTGAGCTTTTCATTGACAGCTGTCATTAGAACTTTATAAACAAAACCAAACACATACATTTCATTCTCTAGGGAAAAAATAAGTTGTTAAATTCCGACAGAAACAAATAACTACGACTTGGAACAATTATATTTTATTAAAGATATTACTGCGGGCATTATATATTTTCCAACGTATAGTCGTCGGCGCATACCTATCATCTCCAGTCTGTGCTGTTACTAGTTCTTTTGCAGTTTTGTTGTGTGTTTACGTTTAGCTGTTAGCCATCATTCACAATAACCCGGTTTTGGTAATTAGATACTTTCTTTACCTCCAAATGCAACAATTTGTAATCAATAACTCTTTTTCTTTGCAGAATTCTTGTACCCCCAATTCCCTTGCATTCACCTGATCACCCTCCTGGAGTCACCGTCAGTGGATTCAGTCCAGAGGAACAACAACATATTCTGCATTCAACACCAAGGAAACAATAGGGTAGAGTAACCACTTTGGCATGATGGTTCTTGAAAAGTGGATTTAATGAGTTTCGGTTCGCCATCCCGCAACAGGTTTACCATATGTCTCATCCCTGCAAACTGACAATTGCCGCAAGGAAAATCGCCTAATGTAAATATGGACATAAGCCAAAACTGGCATCCGCGTCAAAATCAAAAATTTTTGACTTTGAAGCCCAATACTGAGCGTTGATGTGTGCAACCAGAAATGACACAAAACTTTACTCAAACGTTGGATGTGTTTTCAGCTTAAGCTGTGTTCCTTTACGTGCAAGAATCTTCAAGTTTTACTACTTTTTACTTGGATAGCCTTCCTTGGCAACATAAGATGTCAAAATTTGACATCAATTCAATGCAATTGACACATTATGTTACCATCAGCTGGCATGATAATGCTACCTGTAATATTGTACCATGGGCAAAGGGTTCCCATATGCCTCACCTCTCTCTCCTTCAAATTGACAATTGCCGGAAGGAGAATTGCCTAATGTAAATATGGACTTACTTCAGACACATACAATTCATATGGGAGCAGTTTACAACTTTTACTACTTTTGCCGGTTTTACCATTTTCAAAAGTAAGGCGGCCATCAGACCATCTGTTTTTTCACATGTATACTAATATACAGAACTGCTGATGTCAAACATGTGAAAAAGCAGATGGTCTGATGAAGGCCTAAAGGAACACACCATGGTGGAATAATAAGGTGTAACCCCAAAAACAGCTGATCTTCATTCCAGTTGCCAAAATACGTTATTGTGAATAAAATCACATACAAAATGTAAACAAACAATTCACAGTAATGCATTATTGTGAGCAAATTTGACGTTTGGCATGATTTGATGTAACACCTTCTTATTCCACCATGGAACAGACCAATAAACACAACAAGATAAGAAATTGTTATAAGTTTTTTTGTGGTTTCCAAGTTGGGTCCTGACGACCCCCGCAAACGTAATAAAAGCCACGAACTGCGACTCTTTACAGAAAATATGGAGTTTACGAACTGGGGGATAAATTTGAAAATTACAAAATTGATATGATGATCTCACAAATGGAAAGGTCCTTCCTGACATTCATTTCTTTCATTATTTATCTTTCATTACTTTTCTTTCATTGTGTAACCTTCCCCATACTTTTATTGTTATTGAAAACTGAATGCATGCTATTGTGAATTGTTCATATCAAAGTAAACAATTTTGTACAATTCAATTTATTCTATTTATTTCACAATTAATAACAAAAAATGGAAGATGACTTCGATGAATCCTTTGACTTGGCCCTGGCCACAATGGAAATGCCAATAGCAGCAAAGATACCAAGAAAAGAAGTCATCTCTAATTCGAACAAACCCGCCACAATTCAATCAAAATCAATTGTCAATGCTGCTCAAACAACCACTAAGGAACTTCCTACTACAACTGGTGCCAAAATTACTGCATCCAATCCCCATTGTATCCTTGTGCATCCAAAACAAAGAGGCAACCCCATATTGAAGTCTATTCAAAATTGTCCTTTAGAATTTCGAGATGACATTCTTCCAGATTATGTGGTTGGCAGGACAACTTGTGTGTTATATTTATCTTTAAAATATCATCAGCTCAATCCAGATTATATATGTCAGCGTCTCAAGGAATTGGGTAAAATGTACGAGTTGCGTGTCCTCTTGGTGCAGGTTGATACACCGGAACCACACGCAGCACTGAAGACTTTGACACGCATTAGCCTGTTGGCTGATTTAACACTAATGTTGGCGTGGAATGCAGAAGAGGCGGGGAAAATGATTGAAACTTATAAATTATTTGAGAAAAGGCCACCGGATTGGATTATGGAGCGAGTTGATGCCAATCCACATCAAAAGGTAAATGAAAGGAAACATAAGTTAGCCATTATAAACGTTCTAACATTGTTATTTTTGCGTAGCTCGTTTCCGCCCTTACCAACATTAAACCTGTCAACAAGACAGATGCCACAACACTGCTACAAAATTTTGGCAGCTTGGAGAAAATTATCAACGCTAGTGAAGATCGTTTGTCACAGGTTACTGGTCTGGGACCAAGGAAAGCCAAAAAGCTTTATAAAACATTACAGGAACCGTTTCTAACAAAATGAAAATTCTTTAAAAGTACATATTGTCTAATTTATTGTAAGAAAAATAAATCCCCTTCTTTATTTTTTTTTTTAAAAATGTGTTACTCTACAAATTTCCAGATTTTAATGGTACCATCATCACTACAGGATGCAAGTTGATGTTGTACAACAGGATTCCATGATACCTTATTGACATCTTGGAAGTGGGCTTTGTCTTGTGCCGTGGCCAGAACAAATACCGGTTCATTTTTCGTTGAAGTCTCTTCATCTTCCTTGAATATTCTAATGGCATCATCACCACAAGCTGTGGCAATTAGCCCGGTCAATTTACACCATGATACATCATATATAGTGCGAGAATGTTCACCAGCCACTGTGCAAACACATTTCCACACAGTCTCATTGTCTGGTGTGGCAATACCTTCAGGATTTCCTGGAGCATAGGCACGCCATATTTTCATGCTACAATCATCACTAACGGAAACAAGACGTTCACCTTCAGCATCAAAATCAATAGCCCATACTGTACTCGAATGTCCTCCGAGAGTGGCAGTGCATTCCCAATCATTATCCAAAGCATTTTCAGCATACATTTTGATACTATTATCATAGGAACAAGAAGCCAACACCTCCTTTGTGGGATGCCAAATAACACGCTTCACATCTTGGGTATGAGCACTTAGTACAGCGGCACATTCAAAATCATCATCACCGGTAACCTCCCAAATCCACACGGATTTGTCACGTGAACATGTTGCCAGCAAAGATCCCGAGCTGGACCAGCTACAACTTTTCACTTCATTCTCATGACCCTCTAGTGTGGCATTGCATTCGAATTCACCTTGGATAACAAGAATTTGAACATAATAAAATATTTAATATCTTATTGTCCACACTTACCTGAAGCTTTGGACCAAATTGCCGTGGTACCATCAAAACTTGCTGAAGCCAAGTACTGGCCACATTTCGACCATGACACATGTCGTATTGTTCGTTTGTGCCCATCCGAGAGTATTGTTTTTGTTGTCCAACTATTTCCGGACATTGACCAAATCCTGATGGTTTTATCTTCACCACATGATGCAAATGCATTACCTTTTGGATGCCATGAAACACACCAAATACGTCCTTTGTGACCCTGGAGCGTGTGTTCACACTGTAATTTACTCATTTTTGTTCCGTGTGGAAATATTCTCCGTATCAATTAATCCCTTCTAGTTTTTCCACCACACTGTTTGCTGTTGTTGTTTTTGTAATCACTCAGCTGATAATAAAATCATTCACAGTGGCGTCGACAAATCGATGTTGCCACACTGTTTAACAACATTTTAGATATGGTTTTAAATGCGGAAGGGATTTGTTGAAAAAGTACGCAATGCTTTTGAGAACGACCCGTTGTAACTTGTAGCTCATTTGTGCAAATTTTATAAATTGCGACTGAGCAGCATAGGTAAGTTTGGAACTACCCAAGGTCACTACCACAGACCTAAAGGGGTGAGTACATAAGCTGTCTTGTCTGCTTACCTTGCTTGCTTCTGATAAAAGAATAAAAAAGAAAAGGGCAACCCAGTTAGAAATTTGCTCTGCCTAGTTTGCTTTGTTCCAGTACCTGCAAGAAGCTACTATTTTTTACGACGATAAAATTTTCTCCTTTATGTTATCAGAAAAAATATTCTTTTATTTTTATTATGTCAGAAATGAAGCAGGAAAGCAAGGCAATCAGGCAAGGCAGCTTATGTATGCAGGCCTTTATACGTTTTTACCAATACCTGGCAAAAACTAAATCGGTCTGTACCATGATGAAATAATAAATAGATCTTGAGCAAGTCTCAGCACACAACTGTCAAAATTGCTGTGTATTTTTACGTGAACAAAAAAAAAAAAAAAAAAAAAAAAAACATTGTTCCACAACATCCCATACGGGACAAGGGAGACTTCTGTCATATCAATGAGTGCACCCCGATTCATATTTATCTTAATGATATGGGACCTATTGTTTATCGCCGAGTCCGAACGGCGTGTCTTAAGACACCACTTATGGAGAAGTTTTTCATGGCTGAAATACGCTAAAAGTAAAGGCCTGCGTACATAAGCTGCCTTGCCTGATTGCCTTGCTTTGCTGCTTCAATAAAAAAATAAAAGAACAAAGAAGGTCGACATAATTTCCAACTGATGGCAACCCAGTTCGAAATTTCGTCTTTATTCTATTATTTTTATTACGTCAGAAATGAAGCAGGTAAGCAAGGCAATCAGGCAAAGTAGCTTATGTACGCAGGCCTTTACTGAGAAAAGTTACTCAGTAACATTTAGTAAGTAAAAAGGCACACCAAATGGGCAGATGTTCATTAGGTATGCACGATAACTTTCCCAACAATAGGTCTGTTTGATAACCCAAAAGTTTGTACAAACTTTTACAAAATGCTGTCCGATAACAAACTTGTTCAGTAAGCGAGAAATGAGAAGTTGCAAGAACTTGCAAGTACTTTTTACTTGCGGAGTTATCGAACAGACCTAATAATTACTCAGCAAGTTCCAGCAGCTTCTCTCAGTGACTTTTACTCTCTCAAGCAAGAAAAATTAAAGAATGTTATAGAACAACATTTTACCAAAATGTGTGGAACTAGTTTTATGTTTCTTTTGATATTTTAAACAAAATGGAAAAAATCATAAATTTGAATATTGCATTTTACTTAAGGGCGAAACCTATAGCTCTGTGTGTTGCGTGTGCGTTCAAAAATACAAAAACAAAATACATGTATTTCAAATTGAAAACAACAACAAATACATGTATTTTGTTTTTGTATTTTTGAACGCACACGCAACACGCAGAGCTATAGGTTTCGCCCTAATACAATAATCCTATTCACAACCAAGGCCTATAGAAGGTCGGCCATTCAGAGTTCTGTTAACAACATTTGACAACAAACATAATAGATTTTACATTATTGTGATTTTAGTTTCTTTGTATTTTAAATCACAATAATGTTTCTTCGAAAGATCTACGGGCCGATTTGCGTTGACGGTGAATATCGACGTCGTATGAACCACGAGCTATATCAGCTATACCATATCATCAGAATGAACGATGATGAACCCGCTAAAAAGGCGTATGAATACATGCCACATGGCGGTGCACGCAGAATCGGCAGGCCTAAGTTTCGATGGAGCATACAAGTGGATGAAGAAATAAAAAGGCGCGGTATTCCAAAAAGCGAAGCGAAAAACAGAGAGGATTGGAGATATTTTCTTAGTTCGGTCTATGGAACAAATGTTCTGTAATGGACCAGCTAAGTATGTAAAGTACAGTACACATTGTCAGTTTTGAATGACGATTTTTTGGAATTATCGATAACTGTCCAACCGTCCAGCAACCACAAAATATTTTGTGGTTGCATGATGAACGACAAAAATGAACGGCCACACTAGCAAGCAACAACAAAGCTGTCATTCAAAACTGACAATGTGTACCCAGCTTAAGTAAGTAATGTTTTTGACATCAAACATAATAATCAGCTGGGCTTATTGGCCGACCTTTATGTAGGCTTTGTCCACAACGCCTTTAGAATCTAAAAAAAATGTGAAATAGTGAAATTTTCTTGGCCAAAAATTTTAACATTTCAAGCTGTTTACTTTGAACAGTTGGTTGAAGGTCAGCTGGCCAAACTTACAATTTTTTACAGAACACATTTTCCCAGCAATAATTTGCAAGTTCTCAGTCACAGAACTGTCAAAAAATCTCTCTCAACTCGCTCTCATTTACTGGACAATTTTGTTATCGAACAGCATTCAGTAAAATTTTTTAAAAATTTTTGGGTTATCATGCAGACCTGTAATGCGATTCAGCTATGTATATTTATTGATCAGTTTATTAATATTTTAACTACATCTTATTTATTTTACTTAAAATTGATGAAAAATTTTACACCTTTAGATTTAATTTTATTTTTCATACATTGGCGCCAATGTTGTTGTTTTGGTAATCGACTGATATCTTGCTAAATTTTACTAAAGCATAGTACACACGGTCCAACAAAACTGACAGTCAACGTATTTTTACGGCAATTTTCTGGCAAATAAAAACTTTCTGTTAGCTAAAAATGATTGAAATACAACATTTAAGGTATAATTTAGTGATTAGGAAAGTAATTATTCAGCTAGACTTTGATATTAACGAAATAGACCACGATGACTGTCAGTTTTGTTGGACCGTGTGTACTATGCTTAAATGCTGTCTATTACTTTTCTCTCTTTTTCCGTACAGTTGTTCTTACAGCTTGTTTTTGTAAAAAAATTTTGCCCATTCGTTCGTCAATTTCATGAACGAAGACACAATTTGGTTTTCATAGCGGTTGACGTTTGTATTCGTGTGACAAACAAATGAAAGCTTTTTATTTTCGTATTTTTTTTGGTTTTCGTAACAAAATCAGACGAACGAATACGTCAAAAATAAACGAATGGAAAAGACCCATCGTTTTGAATGAAAATTAAATAATTTGAGTAATAAATGGCACAAAACACACGAAAACTGGAAGGGAATGCAATTTTATTTATTTCCATATAAGCACACGCGTATATGTACATCCGTTTCTTCATATTATCACAATTATTTTTGGACACATTTGATTACATTTTTTTTCTTATTTTTTGTTTTTCATCTGTTTATCGGGGTTGCCATCAAGTAACACATTTTACGTGCAGATGCCTATGCAAAATTCACAAAATAAGTATAATGGAAACCCTGAAATATAAAAGCTTTTATGAAATAGACGAAAGCTCTCAGATAAAAACGAATGGTTCGTAAAATTTTACAAGAACCAAATTTTGAACGTATACGTTTTAGTACGAACGGTTCGTGTGACAAGCAAGCATTTTTACAAAAACACCCTGTTACTCTCTGAAAACAAGTTAGTGAGTAAATCTTACTGGAAAAGTAAAAAACACAGCTATTATCATGGATATTTCACCAGAGTCCAACGCTTTAGATAATGTGACGTCATTCGTCTCCGGGTACACGATGGTCATGTCTGCCGTACTTTGGCATTCTACGCTAATTCTGGTAGCGATGATCTCATTGATCGTGCAAACGTAAAACTATCTATCAGTCAGCGCTTTACGCCCAGGTCATTACTTAGGACCGAATGCCAAATGTGCATTAAATTCTCCTAAAAAATAACAACGCTGATAACTGTTCCATTTTTGCATCAGACGTTAATATTCACGACGTAAGTGCTTAGATTTCCAACTCTATACTCCGGTTCTGGTTGCTCTGTATCCATACTTAAGAATTCTGCAACCTGGACTTGTTGCGTCAATAAAGAATCAGGAGACAGATAAGTGGGGTTAGCCGGGCAGCTATACAAATCCAGTGTCACGTGGTCCCAATTAAGTGTATCCCATGTGAGTGTCAATGCTATCCAAGCCTGCTTGATAGGCTCGTTTTATACCTTTGGACCTTTCTCTCTAGTTTATGAACATCTCTTCTGACGTGCCTGGGTGGGAGAAGCCTGTCATTAGATCATCACAGGGATGCTCACCAGCGTACGTAAAAATACTTTAAATAACATTTCCAATCGTTTCGTATTTTCCATAGGAACAATACAAAACGAAACAAAACCCACGTTGGCGGAGCTTGCTGTTTAGTTTTGTTTACATTCGTGAGTACGAACAAAACGATTAGCGAAAAGTACCCCACTCCACAAGAGCAGATAGAAAACTAAATAGTACTAAACACATGTGAATAAATAGAAAACGTTTGGTGGTTGACATGGCACAATTACCAGGTAGATGCATCAGCAAACAACTACAACAAAAACGAGTTCAATACTGTGAAATGTCAAAAATGTTTTCCAAAAATAAAGCGATTCACACATTTTTTTCAACAAAATTTTGTTGGGCAGTTATTAATAAACACATTATAACAAAAATCCGTCAAAAATTCACAGTTTTTTCTTTTAAATTTTTGTTTTTTAATTTTGTGTTTTCAATTACAACAACTTTTTTGACAGCTCACAGTACATCAGCTGGGCTGACGCGGATACCTGTATGATTGTGCCATGGTGGTTGATAAAATTCACTGTGGTATGCTGATGCTGACTTATAGGGTTGCTAAGCAATCACATGTGTGTGTGTGTGCCTGAGTGTGTTATTGACCATAACGCACGGCAAACGTTTGCGAAAAAATCTTTTTATTCCGGTGGTGAATGAAACAACCCGGCAAAGCATAGCCGAATTACACTTGATCAATCGTACGGTTTTCATCTTTTTACATTAAAAAGTTTGTGGTTTTGTTTTGGTTGTGAGAATGAAACGATTCAGAGAAGCTGAAAAGTTTGTGGCTTTGTGTGATTGGTACGGGAATCGTTTTGTTTGTTTACATTCATTGATGCTCACTACGATAATATCCAAGCAGATACTGCATCGACAACATCTTGTGCTGACAAACCGGTAAAATCTTCGTCCACTGGTGCCATGAGGAGGCACCCTGTTCTGAGCGCGGCATTTTGGCTGATTTGAATATTCTTCCACTTCGTAGCGCTAACATGTGCATACCACGCTGGTGCTGCATAGCTTACCACAGACCGACCTATTGCTTTGTAAGAGTTTAACAAGGTTTCTTTGTCAGCACTCCATGTGCTGCCGGCCAGCGAATAGCAGCGGACGACTTAAACATGCTATCGAACGTTACACACAATATTTTGGTTAGTTAGTGGTCGACGATCAGTTAAGTGGGAGCCTCATTTCAGCCGTCCAAGTGGTGGGCAGTGTGGCAGTGGATTTAGCGGCAGATATTTTCATATTTCTCAGATGGAAGAACTGCACTCTAGTTTAGCTATGTAGACATTTAACCTAACACATATGTCATCGACGATAGGACCCGACGCCAAGATTGAACAATCATCCGCATACATTGCGATCTCTATGCCGTCTGGAAGGGGGAGGAGAAGAAGGAGTAGGATCTTTGCTACTGACGACAGGAGTGAAATCGGCATGTACTATTCACCTCTGCTGTCATCCTTGCCAGGCTTCAGTAGCGGGACCATCCTCCCAACTTACCAGGCTTCTGGTACAATATGGATGTGGTATGCGTTGGTGACTAGGCAGTTCCTTCTGGTATCCTATCTGCCGTGTCATCCCAGCCATTACACTGTGATGGAAGATCCACCATCAACCTTCAGGTGCAATGGCATCCAAGACGTCATTTCGTCGTACATCAAACGATTGTCATTAGCGTACTCTATGAAAACCATGCATCAACATGTGATCTCCGAAGACGAAAGTGGCTATAGACGCAATAAAATCCTGAATCAACATCCTCCTTCAAACACCATACATTCTGGCACATCTTCGGACCAATTCCTATAGAGAACATATAAACTGGAGAACTCCTTGCCTTCTGAGCCCTTAACTTTTGTTATATTTTCCATCTCTAGCCGATAGCCTTAGATGCTAGTGCTATTTTTATATAATTTTATTGTAATTTTTATTATAATAAATATTTGAAATAAATAAAATAAATATTTTCCATCTAACCAAACAAAGATAGGTGGCGCAGTTTCTATGGTTGCCCATATTCAACTCCATGCACACAAATATGTAATTAATATATAAATATTTCCTTTCCTTTTCCACTTTAAAGTTTTTAATTCTATTCTTCAGTTCAACTATTACAACAACAACGAACCCGCAACCAAACTCGTGCTTAATATAATGTCAGCTATAATGCAGTGCGTGACTTTCATGTGGTGTTGCGATGTCTTTCTGAATCCATAGTATTTCCTTTATGATCTTGTACATTGTTAGTACGTAAACTTCCTTCTATATCTTCTTTTCTTAACCTCTGTAAAGAGTCGCAACATTCCCGATGTAGATCCGCAAATTTAATAATCATTTGGAAATTATCATTAGCCAATATTTTTATAAGGTACATTTAGGTTTGTAAATGGTCCACTTTATAGTTGTCTCATCCTTCTTCAAATCTTTCTAAACATTTACATGCACACAATTTGTTATTTTTCTTGCCCACAACTATGTAGCATCTCAATTTGGAAGCTTTGATTTTTAAATACGAGCATACAATTGTACGTACAAACATGATATGCTATGTTTTACGGTCACTGTTCATTCAACTTATGTTGGAATTATTTGAAATGTGATTTGAATTTCAAATTAGTTATCTTCAATATTCACATACTTACTAGCATACATACATGCATATCTATAAATATGCATACGAATGTATCTTCCCACACTATTCATTTCTTGGTTCATTCATTTCTTGGGGTTATCATAACACCATTCTTCTTCTGCTTGCTTCCGACTACATAAATTTCGTTATTTCGGTAAAAGATTTCATTACCATTTGAAAACCTGAAACATAATACATAGTATGGGCAAACGAACTAGTGTACGGGTGTCAATGATATGCTTGTTGTGACCCCTTGCACAGTGAGTATGTTCAACAAGGAGGCAAAATGTTTACACCCAGAAATTGTAGTGGTTTAGATATATTGGTCTTGTGATTGGAGCATGTTGAATTTAGTGGTTGGATTTAAAAATTAAATTTTTGTCGAAAATAGCCGGCCTTCGGCCGGGATTTAAGATTTTCTCCTATGGACAGATGCTATACAGGGCTAATGCGATTATATATTTTTTAAAAATTATTTTTTTTACGAGGGTTGGCGTTTTTTATTTGGGGTTATGACTTCTATTTTGTTTTTGAAAATAGTCAGGCTTAATCCCATAGTGGTTGTTTTAATATTTTATTAAAACAACTTTAATTTATTAGTGGGAAAAAATTGGCGATGTTTATCAAGAGGTAAGGCAGGGAAGACTATAGTTTCAGATCTCGCCACAGAAGGACTTGTGCGTCAATTTCTTTCACCCTAAATGCGCACGACAATTTACATTTGCATTTTTCTGGATGTAATGAAGTCTGTAGGGTCTCTTGTGGATTGGTCTCACTCCATACGCGGCAATTTTGCTTATTAACAAACCCGTTAAGCCAAAAATGCGCTTCATCGCTGAACGCCATACAAATGACGAAGTCGTCTATAAGTTGCGCGAATCGACGACTGATTTTCAAAGTAAATTTGGATAATTTCGTAGCGTTGTTCAAGCGTAAGTCTATTCATTATGATTTGTCAGAGTATACTGAAACAAATAAAAAAAGTTTCATCAAAATTTAATTTTTTGTGTTACTTTTTACAATTTAAAGTTCTATCTAGCTTAAAAAAAAACACCCTATATTTGCTCTAGCGATCGACAGTGTGCGCTTACTGAGAGCAAACGAGCGTAAATAATGCATTGACATTTATGCTCATTTGCTCTCAGTAAACACACACTCCCTGTCGCTGGAGCAAATATTTGCCTAGTGTGACCCTAGGCTTTAGAGCATTGGTGTCCGCTTCCTTACGGTAGCGTAAAAACAAACCACATGTATTCTCTCTTTATTTCTGATTTACCATTGCTTAGCAATGGGGAGAGTGTGTTACCACTACTAATACACCAACTAATCTGAGCAGGCCTGCTTTAAGTATAGTACACATTGACAAGCAAAACTGACAGTCATCGAGGTTTATTTCGTGAATAGCAAAACCTAATTGAAAGATTTCTTTTATAATCTCTAAATAATACCGTAAATATTGTATTTCAAACGTTTTTAGCTAAATAAAATTTGTTATTTGCCGGAAAATTGTCCTTAAAGTACGTTGACTGTCAGTTTTGACTGTTAGTGTGTACTCCCCTTTAGAGAATCGCACTACTGATTAATTTGGAACGAAGGAAACAGAAAGAACGATGAAAGAAAAAGATTCATTGAACTATATCGCTCTCGGAACTATGGAACTATGTTTATGTAACTAGTTCCTTTTGGGAAAAGGAACTAGAAAGACCGATCCGCTCCAGGAACTAGATTGCCCAACTCTTTACGTCGAAAAGTAACCATTTCTGGTTTTTTCCAAATATTCGAGTTAAGGCATCTTGGAATCCTGGCATTTTAGGTATATAGTGTCTTTGGCAACTTCACATATTTGGAGAATATTTTTGGTAAAAATTTTAACCCTATACGGTTTATCAAAGGGGTCTTTTTTGTCCTTTTTCAAATACATATCTTTCAAAAACTCCTTTAAAATGTGATCATATCAAATTCAAATATTCTACAAAATTGTTAGTCATAAAATTTTACTATAGGTCTTAGAATACACCAAATCTGTAAATTTTATTTAATCGCCATGAATCTCTAAAAATGAAAAACACGTTTTAGGGTTAAAGTTGGACTTCATCTGTCCCATAAAACACAATTTTAAAGAGATGACGTCAAAGACAAAAATATTCTATGTCAAATTTCCCTGTCATTATATATCACGAAAATATCAGTATCAATTTTGCTGAAAAAAATTAAAATATTTCTGAATTTTTTTGATGAAAAATTTTTCCATCTTTTTTCGAGTTGATATATGAAAGTAATATTAAACTTGGTTGTACGTTAAAAGTGTCGATATTTGTCGATAACTCGAAAAATGAGTTACAGAATTTCACCACATTACCATATAATGGCTGTGAAAGTAAATTCGTAAACAATTCCTTGTCCTGTGCCCATTTTTATGTAGACTTTACCAATACTGTTCAACTTTGTATTCTACCTGAAACGTGTTGCCAGGCTACATTTGACATTTTTTTGTATTGTGACTGGAAAAAATCGCTTTGCAAAAAAAAAAAATGGAATTTTCTTGTGAACATTTTCGTCCGATCCTTCTTCACAACTGTCGACATGAATAATCACGGCAAGAGTACATTGATCAAATTAAATCTTTGTATGTCGATAAAGGATGTAGCACCATGAAAAACTGGTTTAATCAATTCAATCGTGACCGACACTAGGGTTATGACTTTTTGAAAATGTTTTCTCAAAAATGATTTCCTGTAGTGAGTTTTGAACTAGATAGTGATGTAGGTAGTTCAATTAAACTAGATTTTGACCACATACATCAACATACTGGGCATCAATGGGAAGGTAAATAGTGCATTTTCTAAATACAACTTACGCGGGAGGAACATATGTATCTTCTAGGAATAGAGGTATAGTTACTATACTAAAATTGTTACCAATTTTCACCCGCTAAATACCTTATCATCATGTTTAATTGCAAGCTTCTTCATTGTCGTAAACCCAAACTTACTTAAAATTTCAAACTATCATTGAGACCTACAAGCAGCAGCAAAATCGGATAAAAATATTGTGTTTGGTCCATTTCATGCCTCTAATGCAAAATTTAGTTTCACTTATAGCTCCTGAACACATAAGTACGCATTTCCAAAACTACCTACATATCTCAATCCTACACACTAATCTTAATTCCAAACTTCAGGATTCCAGCTTTATCCGTCCACCAAAATCCTAATTGTACCAAATTTAGTACCATTAAGTACTCTTCGTACTCAAAAGTCCTAATTTCGAAAACTACCTCAACTCTACGCTTGAACAGAAATTTTAATTCCAAATTTCAGGATGACATAGCCACAAATAAGTTAAAAATGGCAAAATTAACAAAAGAAATAGGACCACAGGTCCGTGTGTGCCAACGAACGGTTCTCTGGACTTGTTATTGCTACAGCCAAAAAGTGCATCCCAAGAGGCTTCCGTAAAGACAATATCCCATGCTGGAATGAGGACAGTGAAAGACTTCTTGAAGAATTCCGTACAAACCAAAGCCCACAGGTAGCAGATGAACTCATAACAAGTAAAAAAGTATCAGTCGGTTTTGCCGACAGAGGTATATCCTCAGCATGTGTATATTGAAACATTTTTTTTCCAAAATACGTATGTATTTAACGGGTTTTAAACAATTTGTGCTTTTGAACCGACAGAAATGTTGATTAGGATTAAAGATCAAAAGTTTTGTGGAGGAGATACTAAAAGGAATGGATCGACATTGACCGTTATGGAAGTGGATCTCCAGCCACAACATATGGTGCCATAGGGGGTTTTTACACTATACGGGCTGTTTGCTTAAGAAGTATGGACTTGCCCCTTAAAAACTTTTACCATCGTAATAAAGGCAGCGAATGCAAGTTGCTTCAACAAAAATCAAAGTGATTCGATATTAGGTCATAAAGTGAAATTTTGTGTGGAAGGTACCGGATGGAGTGGGCAAATATAGTCCATATTTGAACCTGATCTATATCTGGTAGATATATTAGGATGTGTAAAGTATAGACCAATTCGGCCACTCCCTTCAAGAGTTACCGTACGAACAATTTTTCCGAACATTTTTGAACTTTTGTGGGGGAGGTACCTGAAGGAGTGGATCAATATGGCTTATCTTCAAAGTTAAACTATGTTCGGACAAAATATTACTAAGGCCATATTTTGGACCGAATCGGCAGATCCGTTCGAGAGTTATTTTAGGCTCCAACCACCTCACACGGTTTTTTGCAACTTTCAGGCTATTTTCTCAGGAAGTGTGGACTTGCCCCTGATGAAACTTGTACCGTCGTATGGAGGGCAGTGAATACAAGTTGCTAAAACAAAAATCAAAGCGATTCGAGAGATGGCCCTAAACTGAACTTTTCCGAAATTTTGTGTGGGAGGTACCCGAAGGAGTGGACCTATTGAGACCATATTGGAGCCTCATATTACTCTGGTAGAAAGTTTACGCTATACAAAGTATGGACTAAATCGGTCTCTCCCTTCAAGAGTTATCGTGCGCACAAACTTTCCGAACATTTTCGAACTTTTGGGGGGGAGGTACCGGAAGGAGTCGACCGATGTAGGTCATCTTCGAACTTAAACTAAGTTTGGGCAAAATATTACGAAAGCCAAAATTTGAACCGAATCGGTTCATCCGTTCGAGCGTTATCGTGCGCTCCAGCCAGCAGGACAGACAGACAGACAGACGGACGGACATGGCTAGATCGACTCAAAATTGTCTGAAACACATTTCGTCCAAACATACTTGGAGTCTAAAACCATTATTTCGATGAGGCACATTTTCATCGTATCAAAGTGTATATGGTAAATTTCAAATTTCCTTTACAATTCCATCGAAAAAATATTAAATTTTTTTTTACAAGCACATTCACGATTTTTGGTACATGGGTTAGGAAAAAAATCGTGGTTTCAAATCTGTTCGCGTTCACAAAATTGGATGCTGCACTCAAAAGTTTTACTCTCTTGTAAAGAAAAAATATTTAAAAATTCCTATTGTGTTGTAATAAGAAAATGTATATATGTATCGTTAGCAGCATTTGATATCTATCCGTAGATGCTAAAATAGTTGCTAAATTTATTTTTATTTTCGCGGAAAATCAAAAAATATTGAAGAAATCTTGGAATAAATTTTATTTATTCTAAATCAGAGTCCAAAAAATCTCTAAAAAAATAATTTAAAAATACGTACAGAATCTAGACAAAGCGTAGAAAAATGTGAGACCAAAAATATAAAGATCGCGTTTATAACTTGCATATTACAGCAACAACAAAGAACGGAAACTTATTGTTGGAAATTATTTCAAAAATATATTTTTGGTTAAATACGAAAAATTTGAAAAATAAATGTTGGGGGTTATTCTATTATTTCGCTAAATTTCGATCCAAATCCTGAAGTATTTTGCTTAAACTTCTACGAGAAAAGTAATTAGTCATCGTGAAAGTATATTTGCTTTCTGTGATAAGTAATAGAAATAAGAAGTAGAGAGTAGTATTGAAATTACAATCAAAGAAAAAACATAGAAGTTAAAAACCGTATAATTCGCGAATTGGTTTAAATCGTTTGAGGTGCATGTGCTTTTCGGATACAGGGAGTCCATGTCTATCAATATGCATGGATTTTCCCATGTTTCATTCAGCGGCCAAAGTGTGCCATCAGTTGCATCTTACTATTCAAAAAACATTCAAGTGGGCAAAAATTACGCGATGTGCATATGATTATAAGGTGCATCCGATTTCAATGGCCGCCTATTAAAAATACGTCAATATAAATTATTTTAGACAGATTCGTCAAGAACTGCGGATGTGCCACCACATTATGTTTTGGGATAAATGGGGATATTGCTCCCGAATCTTTGCAATTTGCGACACACCTTTTTGGCAAATATTATAATCGCGTATAAAGGATTACATTTATGTAAAAATAATCAACGAAAATCGCGGTTAAATTCGCGGAATTGTCAAAATATATTTTTGCAGATTTTCCTACTTTCAAGGTATCTATATCCGGCGTTTTAGTGGATGAATTCAAACGCGGAAGGGCTTATTAGATCCGGCACTTAAAAAAACTAAAATCACGCGGGGTTCAGCGGTACCTGTACGACAGTTGTAAATTTTAAAGCCAAAAAATAGGTTTTTTCAGAAAATTTACGCACCAAATTTTCGCCTTTGGACTCCTATTACTAGGAAGCTGTATGGAGCACACTCATGAGATATACATCGAACGACGTGGAATCGCGAGTTCTACAATCCTATAAACTAGTTTCGATTATTATCTAGTTGCACCATCTAATTATAAGAAAAATTCGAAAAACACTGAAATCAAAACTTCAAAATGTCAGCATCGTTTTTAGGGGGATGCAGTGTATATATCGAAAAGTCATACACTAGAACCATATTGCCTAAGGGGTATTCTTTTGTTCTTTCTTTGAGCACAGGTTTGAATTTTCCGTGGTTTGGCCAGAAATCAAGAAAGAACACAAAAAAACTTGTAAACTTCAACACATTTTTCCCATTTTTTTATATTACCACCAGCGCAGCTTCCACGAAAATTATTTGTTATGGTCCATATTATGAGATCGTAGCTAAAACACTTCAATATATATAAATGTATTCATATTTTATAAAATATATTAACAGTTCGCGACTTATTAAATGGTGAACCTCAACTTCAACGATTGTAAAACTTTTTTGAATATTACCATATACCCTCCTTAGCCTAAAGGCTGAGGGTATAAAAATAATAATAATAATTTAACAGGAGAAGCAAAAAAAGTTTTAAAATAAAAAACGGGTTTATGGAATATTAATATGAATGTACGAGTAATTAAACCAAAACCGCGGAAACGCTGGGTTTTTGGATCCTTCCTTACAACAAAATGTGCAATGTTAACCCATTTTCCGAAATGCCTTTTCTTGAAAAAGATCGATATTTTTGAACGTAGAAGCTTGAAATTTTGCAAGAGCATGTATTTTAGGCTAATGTATTATATTTAATCATATATTGGCGTAATCAGAATTCCAAGACCTACCTGTGGACAACATTTCATAATTTTATGTGTCCAGCAACTAAATTCATCTTATGCCAGATAAAAATATTTTTTTTTTTTTGAAATGGAAGTTTTTGCTAAAGGCATTTTAATTACTTTTACACAAACAGTTTTACAAATTATTCGTATAAAATGTGCTGAAATTTTCATCTATTTAAGGTAATTTTTTGTGGATTTTTTCCAGGTCCTCAAATTTGAAGTTGAGTTTTATTACCTATGCCATCCTAGGCCACTCTCAATGTTTTTTGGAGAATTTTCGAATTCGTGTCAAGTTTACAAGAAATGTGGTTCCAGCTGCATGTATTTGCATTTCGGTGTGTGATATGAAATATACTAACGATGCCTCTGGTCTGTTTTTTTTCGTTCAAGATTTACATATTTTTGTTTTGGTATATACTTATGAGTGTATTTTTTCACACTTGTATATCACTATGCAACACTGAAAATGCAAACAACTTCTAGTATGGATTTTTTGAAAGTACATATTTAGACTACAAAAACCCTAGTTGGGTTTTGTCCTGTCAGATCCAGTTCGGATTTTAAGGCCTCATCTAAACCGGGCTAAATCTACACGTTTTTGCATTTATCAGGCCTTTATCTCAGAAACGAAAAGGAATTTGGCCTTGCTGTCTTTAGCAATATTGTAGCCCTAAACTAGAAGAACTTATCTTTTGAAGAAACCACACAAGAAAAACTCCATCTAGGCCATCAAAATCTATAAAATATAGAAAATTTTACATAATTGCTGAAATTCTGGTCAGTATCGACTAAACTATTGGGAGTTGAACCAAGTAACCTTTTGCAAAAATCTTCCAAATAAAGTCCTCAACAATTCTTTAGAACATTCTGAAACTTTAAAATGCTTAGTTCATGTTGTTTCAGCGGTATTTTTCATCATATCTTTTACAACACGTATTTCAAACACAGTTCACACCAACAGATTATTCTCGCATTTCGGATTTCACTACATTATTGACATTTTTATAAAATCGTTGTTGAGAAATGTACTGAAAACAACGGCATAGAGGCATTTTACAACAATGACATGTTCTGAAGAGTTGTGTATTACATTCCAGGGAATATTTTTCGGAAAGAAAATATTCAGAAAAAATTAACGGTTTTGGAGATAAGGTGCGAAATGTATAAAAATTGTGGAATTTTTGCATATATTTTGAAATTTGAGGCAATGAATGTAGTTTTTCGAGTTCATTATTTCTCCAAATATTTTATTCTTGTCCTTATCCACAAATTTGCTTCAGAGGTCTGAAGAAGATTCGCATTAGTTTCAGAGATATAGCCCCGAATTTCATTAAAAACTGAATATTTAACCATGCTTAGATGGGGCCATAAAATCCGAGCTGGATCTGACACAACAAAACCCAACTAGGGTTTCTTGTCGTTTGGGTCTGTACTTTCAAAAAATCCTCAGTTCGAATTGTTTGCACAAGATCACCTTAAAAATGTTGCACAGTGTATTCATAGCCTACTCCACAATGTGGGAAAGTTATTATAAGTTTTTTTTAGCAAAACATGTAACACCACGAAACATTCGTCGAAGACCCCCAATGTGGTATACCATTTTTCATATCTCGACGAGATAAAGCAATGTGTGTCCGTCTGTCCATTATAAATTGTAATCAAACTCCAGGCCGCAATTATGGAGCGATCGTGATGTAATTTGGTATGGAGGTGGGGTTTCCATCAGAATAGATCGCTATTTTAATTGGTGATGGTCGTGAAATATTTAGCGGGTGAAATGGACCAAAACCAAATTTCTTACCAGATGTTGTAGGTGCTCTGTAAGTCGCAATAATAGTCCAATTTAAAATTAGGTTGGAGTTCATGACAAAGAAGAAGCTTGCAATCTTAAAAGATGATAAGATAATATTTAGCAGGTTAAATGGACCAAAAGTTTTGTGTGAAAATTTTAAAAAATTTTGGATTTGGATGATGATCGAATGGTGTTTAGCGTGTGAAATTGGTCACAACTTTTGTGTGAAAAATATTTTAATTCATATTTTATAACCCACACCATGAAACATTCTCACCTCAAATAGAATAGTCAGTTTCCTTTCCTGTCCACGATATCAGGCGGAGACGTTTTCTGACCACTGAGAACTGTATAACCAAATATCTGCCAAGTTAGCCCGAAAATGCAAATAACAACGTCAAGGGACCTAAAATCTGATGGTACTGTTATACGGGGGCTATAGACAAAACCTGGACCTATGTCCATTATTTTGGTTGGGAAAGTTTCCTGGTCAATTAGATAAAAACTTTAAAATACCTGAAATCGGGAGGTACCGTTATACGGGGGCTATACCAAAACCTGGATCTATGTCCACAATTTTTCGTGCAGAATATTTCTGACTACTGGGAACCCCGAATGACAAATTACACCAAATTCGAGCCGAAATTGTAGATAAAAGCTTCGTGTGGTACTGCTATATGGAGGCTATAGGAAAAACTAGACTAGACTAGATTTTTTGGCCAAAATATTTTATACTTATTTTAAGCATTTACTGACAAAATCAGATCGATCCGACGATTTGAAATATTTTTGTCGCACCTTCCCATACAAGGAGGCCGCTGTGCAGCGGTCCATTGTATTTATCCTGAAAATAGATAAAGGGAGGTAGGAAGGGAGATAGACAGGAAAGTGGTAGAAAGAGATATGTATTACGTGAGGAGTGGAGAAGAGGTTAATAGGTCTAAGGAAAAATAACAGAGTACTGCAGCCATGTGAGGATGAGATGGTATACATTCTCACATGGCTGCAATACTCCATGTTGTTGTACTCCCACTTACTTGTCATAGATTTAATGTCACAATAACACTGTGCAACATTTTTGAGCCAATCGCGTGCAAACAACTTCTGCCCAGAATTTTATGAAAGTAGAGGACCAATAGGCAAAAACCATATTTGGGTTTTGTTTTCTTATATCGGGTTCGATTTTTATGGCCTCATCTAAACATGGTTAAAGATGGAATTTTTAAAACAAATCGGGGCAGTATCTCTGAAACCAATACGAATCTTGTTTTGACATCTGCAGCAAACTTGTAGATAAGAGCAAGAAGAAAATATTTGGAGGAATAGTGAACTCGAAAAACTGCATTTATTGCCTCAACTTTTATAATATATCTAAAAGTTCTATAATTTGTGTATATTTCGCAGCGCATCTCCCAAAATGTTAAGTTCTTCTTAATGTTACATTTTTGAAAAATATTCTCTGGAATGTAATACATAACTCTTCAGAACATTATATTGTTGTAAAATGCCTCTATTGCCTTATTTATAGCAAATTTTTTAACAACAACATGAGAATAAAAATTCTGTGTGAACATTGTTTGAAATAAGTTTTGTAAAAGGTATGTTATGAAATACCCCTTAAATAACGTGAAATAACCATTTTAGATTTTCAGAATGTTCTGAAGAATTGATGGTCACATTATTTGAAAAATTTTTAGAATGGTTACTTGTTTCAACTCCCAACAGTCTAGTTGTTACTGACCAGAATTTCAGAAATTATGTAAACTTCTATATTTTAACGAGTTTGATGCGCTAGATGCAGCTTTTCCTAGTTCATCTATTTTACACATAAGTTCTACTAGATGCAATATTGCTGAAGACTGCAAGTTTCGGAGATAAAGGTCCGATCACTGGAAAAAAGGCTCATTTTAGGTCGGTTTAGATGAGGCCATAAAATCTAAACCCGATCTAAGAACACAAAACCCAATTAAGGTTTTTGTAGTCTCAATATGTACTTTCAGAAAACGCCTATTAGAAGTTGTTTGCACTTCCAGTGTAATCAGTAATAACTACTATAACCATTCTGATTTATGTATGTTGTTAGCGATTCTGATTTCCGGCCGGATGGACTGCGATTCCATACAGTCAGGAGTGACTTACCAAATCCTTACGGTTTCCTCTGCATGAGGAAGAAGCAAATCAGAGGTTTGAGAGCCTCGCCAGTTCATCAACTGCATCATTTCCCTCATCATTTCAGTGCCCTGGTATCCAGCAAAATTCGCTGTCTATATTACAGTGAAGAATCCTAACGACTTTAGAACAGCCTGGCTATCCACGTACACCGTGACTATCCTATCGGCAAGTTCTGTCATTCCTACTAGTCGTTCTAAAGGCCTGGGTACATAAGCTGATTTGCCTGTTTGCCTTGCTTTCCTGCTTCATTTTTGACATAATAAAAATAAAAGAATAAAGGGGGCCGAGCAAATTTCGAACTGGGTTGCCCTTTTCTTTTTTATTCTTTTATCAGAAGCAAGCAAAGCAAACAGGCGAGGCAGCTTATGTACGTAGGCCTTAAGGCTTTCAGCACAGCAAAAAACTTCTGCTTGAAAAACACTGCAGTTGTCGTAAAGTTTGTACGAACTCCTAATGTACAGTTCTTCACAATACATACCAGATCCCGTGCCTATTTCCATTTTCGACCCATCAGTGAATATGGATAGGCTATCGGGAAGTGGTCTGTCCTGCCCCCACTCCTATTAGGGATTATTATAAATATAGTCAGTTTAAGCTCCCATGTTGCTTAGCCCCATCCGTTGTGGAACGTTAGCATGTTCAAGCCGTAAATAACGCCACAGATTTAGCTCTTTGTGCCTCAATACAAATCGGTATACTGCACTCGATTATCCAGGGGTTGGATATTCAGTATAGCATTCAGCGCTGCAGTAATGAGAACTAACGCAACTGCAAGTACCTACCCTGGACAACTTTTGCCTATGGAGTTCTTACAGGAATAAAGTGCATAAATAAAAGCCACTCTTGGTGCCACTCAGTGTTGATATTCCATGGTCAAGGACAACTTGTATTTCGCATCTATAGAGAGATTGAATTGCACCCCATTCAGTGTGGGTAACACAAAATCAGCAATATTTCTTTTGCTATAGAATAGTACCCACTCGCACAAAGGAGATAAAACTCCACTGGTGAGTTATGATAAGAATGCAGTGTAGGAAATACGGCTCATATTCCCAAACCCCCAAACTGTACGGCACAAATCTATCTTGATTGAGAAGAATTATCTTGTGTGCTTAGTTTGTATGCACGGGATTTTATTTCAGTTCTTTAATGGCTATATCACACCATATGCTTTTTCACATGTATGTTTTCACTTTGCGTATACTAATATACAGGCCAGCTGATGCCATACATTTGAAAAGGCATATGGTGTGATATAGCCATAACTAAAGAGATGATTGTAACGGCGTGACATACATACATCACTATCGTTATACGTATCTATAAATTGACCGACCGATTGCGTAACTGATGTAAGACTTGTTTTTCTAAATTATGAGAACACTGATGGAAAATTAGTCGTTGGATCTTAAGAACATTTCAAGGCGTGCATAACGTCTACCTATTCGCTTGCCGAATACTCGGCACAATACCTACGAAGACCTGAGAGACAAACAAATGAATTTGAGGGGTTTATCATTTATAATTATTGCTATAAATGTACTCTATGTTATATAAAATTACAGCCCACTGTGTTTCACTTTTGGTTTTACTATTCATATGTGTTACAAACCCCCCATGAGTTACAGTCATGTCAGTATGTATAACCATATATGTATATATGTATGCACCAACTTCTATATCAAATGAAGCTAGTGGAAATTTGAGTAAATGACGTACAACGTAGAGTTGAACAAATGTCGAAAGTGTTATTGAAATGTAATGTATCCGTTTAGATTGTGCGGACGTGTCTGTCGACATTTGAATTTAAAATGCCGGTTTTACATATGGGTTATATTAAGTATCACTTGTAGTGTGTTATAGAGATGTGTATCTAAATGCTAATACATACATAAGGAATACTATTCAAAGTTCTCTATAGATTAAAGAGCAGATGTTCACTAATTTGATTTAACGTGATCTAATGATAACGATTTAATATGATATATTCATTTGACTTTTTCAACGTCAACATTAGGTGAGTCAATGATCAACATTAGATGAGTTAATGGTTAAAATTAGGTGAGTTTATTTGTCTTTATACCCACCACGATAGTAGATATTTGTTTTTCCATTTGTAACGAACGCGACTTTGTAAAGTATATATAATTGATCTGGATAAAATTCTGAGTCGATCCAGCCATGTCCGTCTGTTGTAATCACTCACTCTAGAATCCACAATAATTGAGCTAGAACGCTATATTTTTGCACCCGCACTACGAGCTATATAGGGCCACGATTTAGTATAGCCATATAAAACGGTACCTCGCGATTTCAGGTATTTTTAAAACTAAGCTACATTTTTTACCGAACTACTTGTAGTTTTACATTTTACGTTCACTGTGGTCATGAAACTTCTCCACCATAAATTGTCGACATATCATGGACCTGTGTCGACAGTTACTGGTAATTACCCCACAAACTTGTCAATGCTGAAATGTACTTCGGCTATGCTATGCCGAGTTAATATTCACCACCGAAACAAAAAGAATTTTTGGCAAACATTTACTGTGCGAAATTATCAATGACACACTCAGACACACACACATTTGATTACTTAACAAGCCTGTAAGCTATTAGCTTGAAACAATTTCAACAACCAAACGAATCATGTGTTTTGAAACTTTTCATTTCCTATCTGTTGTTGTGGAATTGAGAACTTTTCGCTATTCGTTTTGTTCGCACTCACGAATCTAAACAAAACAAAACTTAACAGCGAGTTCCGTCAACGTGGGTTATGTTTTGTATTGTTCCTATGGAAAATATGAAACGATTGGAAATGTTTCATAAAGTATTTTTACGTACGCTGATGAAAATTCCAATTGTCGCAATTTAACTAGTCCAGAACTAGTTCTAAGCGACACTAGTACACAATTGGCCACTAACCCAGCAAAATTTTAAGGAAGGGGTTCCATGCGATGACTTGGTTTCATGACATATTTTGCATTTGTTCAAAAGAAGTCGTGAAAGATCCGATCTTTTCATCAGCATTTGAACCCATGCAAAGGAAGTGGTGAAAGATCCGATCTTTTCATCAACGTTTAAACCCATTTCATCGATCCAATAGATATGAATTTTGTATTTTTTAAATACACACATTTTTATAATATATAAGATTAATTATTTACAATAGGCTTGATGTTGTGGGAGACTCGAAATAACAACCAACGTTCTTAAAACTCTCATCGTAATCATAATGTCATTGCAAAGGTTTGACATGCCAAAGCATTGGTGAAAATGACATGCCAAAGCATAGGTGTAAATGACATGCTTTGGATCCAAAAATGAATAGCATCTTTGGGGGTCCAAGCTCATATAAAATTCATCGGTGAAGATGCTAAAAAGATGACATGGCATCGAGCATTTTGCTGTGAAGTAATGCGAAGGGAACCAATTGACACCTTTATATCACCAAGTCAATGACGAGTTGTATAAATAATTCACATTTGCATTTTCTTAATAACTTACATATACATAAATGCAGCATCCAATAACAGAAGTTAGTGTTGTTGGACTGAACATATGCGTAACTATTATTCACATTGCTCTGGTATAAATATAAAAAGGAATACGAAGGAAATGTACAAATAGCCCTCTTCTTCTATCTACCCGCTAGCAATGAAAATTCCAATTGTCGCAATTTAATTAGTCCAAACCGTACTAGTACAAAATCGTCCCCCAAGTAATGCGAAGGGAACCAATTGACTATTTCGTATCCCCAAGTAAACGATGAGGCGTCAGTTGCGACTATTTACTCTTAAATCAAAATTTTAAACAACAACAGAAGAGAGGAATGATAAACATACTGGTATATGACTGTAAAATTGGAACTAGTACAATGTTATCTACAGGTAATGCATAATAAATACAATTAAAAAAATTAAGTTTCCGTGTTTTATTTATAAATGCACTTAAAACTAGAAAATAATTTGTCGCTTAGCTTCAATAAGTAGATTCTTCCTCATGATGGAATCTCTCAAATAAAACGCTTGCCGTTTAATTTTGCCACCATTTTTAATTTAAATGCATTATTTGACCACTGAGAAGTCCATAACCAAATTACAGTCAATTTAGGCCGAAAATGTAGATAAAACTTTAAATTGTCTGAAATCGAGTGGTAACGTTATATGGGGCTACATCGAAATTTGACCCATGTCCACAATTTTTGGTGGGGGAGTTTCTGAATAATTGGTAACGCCAAATGCCAAGTTACAGTCAATTCGGACTAAAAATGAAGACAAAATCCTCAAAACACTTGAAATCGGGTGTTACCGCCATTTGGTTAAAATGCTTATAATTTCAGGAAGTAACGAAAGTTGTCGGTAATTTAGCAACCAAAATAAAGTTGTTGCTATAGGTCAGTGTCAGGTACTATACTTTTCTATTGCATAATTTACGGGGTGTCATTGTGTGAGTGCATGCTTTTTCAATGGGTTGAATTGTGTGTGTGTGGAGAGAGCAACGTTAAATGAGCCCAGCAAACACATTGTCGGACGTCCGACGCGTCTGCTCAAAGTCGGAAGTTTTTTCCGACGCGTCTGACCGACTTCGGTCCGAACTTTGTCCGACTAGTCTGAAAAACTTTTTCCCGTCCTCTCTCTCCTTCTCTGAAGGGACTTTTTCTATTTTCTCTTGTGCTGCTTTGGCAAAATTAAGTGTAAATAAGCAGAGAGAAAAGAATTGTACATGTTTCGCTCGCACATTGTAAATGTGTTATTGTTGATGTGCCGACGTTGATGCAGTACGAACGAAAAATTGAGTGCTCGGGTTTTATATCTCATTTAGATTAGCCATAAATCCTCGACTGGATTTAATAAATCCAGTACAAATCTCATTGCATTTAGATATAGATTTTGAAGGATTTAAATGGCAGTCAGCTGATTTTTGTTCATAGCACAATTACCAAGGTAGATGCATCAGCCCATCTGAACGAATTTGAAACGTCAAACGAATTTTTTTTTAAATT